>NW_027114257.1:306111-311186 GCF_000696795.3 Halyomorpha halys | reverse complement strand
ATAGTTCTTTGATTGTAAATGATATATTAATGTTGTATAAGCACATGTTTATGGTTTTGTTGAATTTGTTTTTTAGCAGCCTGAAGATGGGGGAAATCTCCCGAAACGTTGCTGTATGATATGAAATAAACTATTATAGTTTAATAAGGAAGAAATTGTGTCATTCACTAAATCCATATAATACCATAAGAATCTTCCAGTTAAAGGATTATTAGATTTATTTTTACTATTTCTACCATATTTTCTATGTTTTCGAGCGGAAACAAGCCTTTAATAATCGGAAATTTAAAAATAAATCGATAGGCAAACATGCTATCATAAAATCGATAGCATTTTCATTTTTTCTGCCTCCTAAAACACACAAAAGGACCTCTAAATGTTAGAAATGAGAAAAGTTATAATAAGTCGATTCGCCATCATAAAAATCGATTACATTTTAATTTTCGTATCCCCTGAAACATATTAATGGACCTTTATATGGTAGAATCAGAAATTGTATCTTGTATCTTGGATACTCACAGCTACAGTTTCAAGTACTATTTGAGGAAAGTATTTGAAGTTCCTTTTCCAAGTACAGTATCTGTACTAGTGAGTTACTAGTTTAGACACTGTACTTGCAAAAACGAACTTCAGCTGATGAAGTACAAAGTACTCGAAAGGAACTGTATCTGCAGATACTTTTCTTCTACCCGTAACTGTACTTGTTTCCGTAGTTCAGTTCCTTTTTGTCTAACAGTGAATTATAGTCACCTTGGGACAGGATTCAAACCCATTCAGACAAGTTTAATGTGGATAAGACCTTTCGGGTAATTGTACATGGATTTGCCGAGCTTAACCAAAATGGATTAAGCAGTTTTTAGGGAAAAATTTTAAAATAATTTTCTAAAATGGCACTTTCGGTCGGTCGATTTTAACGAAAAAGTATCTGTCCCATACCAGGTATATATCTTCCCTCAATATGTATTTTCATTTTCATATAACTTTTCGGTTTTGAGGTAGGGTTTTTACACTCAAACCATTTTGAGAGACTTATTTGGATTCAGTGGACCTGGACCTTACTATATATTCAACATTCGAAAGATTGAAAGTAATAAGTTTGTGTAAATTTTTTTTTTAAATATTAAAAAGTTATTATTCTAAATGGTCAATTTAATTTTAAAATTTAATTTTTCTTTTATCTAATCATTTATTCTTGTAATCCTCTTCCATTAAGTCCGTTATGCGAAAAACAATAATTTTATTGAATAAGAAAGGATGTTTCATTTCATTGACATCGAAACTGACAGAAATGTTACTTTTAAATATTAATTAATTTTCTATATTTTTTTAGTAATACTATTAATTAACTAATTGAAATAAACTGCTTTGCCTACTTTGTCCTTTAGGAATGATTTAATTAATTCTGTTCCGCCGTCATCTGAGCCCCAGGCAAAGTAATATCGTCGGCCTTCTTCCACTCAATATTTTATGTTTTTTTTGTTATATTTTTTGACAAGAACAATATATGCTAAAGTTTTTTTATGAAAACATTATATTAATAATTAAATTTTCATTATCTATTCATCTCTTTATTTATAACTTTTTTCTGCTTTGTGAGCCAATGCAGGTATTAGCCTCAGTACATTGTTACACACAAAAAAGTACACGATATTATTTATTAGAGCCTTTTTAGTCCGTAAAGTGAAAATGAATTTATTTTTTATTATGTTAATTATTTTATTATACAAAATACACGTGTGGAGTTATTGTTTGTTCCACTCATTGTTCCATATTTTTTTTGTATTTTCTTTTTTAACGATGTGCAATGAACAATCGTTGGGTATCTCATGAGTATGAAACAAGCATGAATAATTCAAATTTAGCGAAGATGAAAATATATCAAATGCATTGCGAAAATTGGTAGATATGAATAATAGTTACCGAAACTAAATTATTAATTATGTAAGCAGTATTTTGTCTCCAGATCTGGAGCTAATGGCCATTCCAGCAGAATTCCAGTTAGATTCCTCAACGTCAGTTGGTAAATTGCCGGAAATTTCCTGGGGAATAGTAAGCTTGATTAATCATTTATCAATTTGGGTAATTTGGGAGGCAGTGAACGATCTGGAAACTGAATGATTCATTATTTAACCAACCGAGATTGATAAGATAATATTTTAAATCGTAATTAGAGGCAGTGTGGCTTCAATTGATTTAACATTTTCGAAGGTACAAGTCTGTTATTTAAAATAAATAAAAAATGTAATCGTTTTTCTCTGAGCGTCATATTTATGACTCCAAAATTTCGATATAATATATATTAGGTTGCAGAAATCTTCATATTATGAGTTCAGAGTTTCTACTGTGATAAGTGATTTTTTTTTTATTTTCATTAAAACTATTATAAAGCTTCATAACAAGGAAGTAGTAATTTATTAAATCGATAATAATCATAATGGAATTGATTATTATTAGTCAAACTGAATTCATTAATTTCTAAAGATAATATTCATTGCATAAAATTTTCAAAGTAAAAACAAACCCATACTATACTCAACATGTGAAATCTTCTATATCCTCGTCCCACTATAATTTTTATAAATTATTTCGTTATCATTATCTTACATCAGATTTTTTACATGATACCCTCTTGCGAAATTCGACTTAATTAGAACCTTCATCAAGTGTTTGCAGAAACCCCTCGGATATTGCTATTTTTAAGAATAAGTACTCAAACAACCTTTAGAACCAATTTATGATAAAATGCTTAAAATTAACCTAAAAGGTTACATCTATATTTTATTCTATATTTTTCAAGCTACGTTGTAATATATTGACAGATTACATGTGGAGAGCATAGAATTAACAAGTCGTAGTAACCTGGGTCCACTAAGTTAATTCCACTAGGATAAAATGTGTACTAAACTTCATCGGGTCTTTTATTCCACCATTTCGAACTGTTGAATTCTATTTTTTTCTCTCTCTCATTCAAACTTTATTTATTTTTCTATAGTGATAACACTTCAATTTTAATAAGTATTGTTCTAATACGGGCTTCTTCCGAAAGCCAATTATTGTGAACAATTCCGTTCCCAATTATTCAATTTGGCTCGGTTAACCATGTCCCTCCCCCCCAGTCTGGTTTAGTCTGTCCATGTGTGATTATATGTATACGATGTATTGAGCTAAAGTCATAAACAATTGAATTGCTTAAAATTACTCAGTAATATTCGAAGAATGTGGAGAACAATCTTTGCTCATAATCTGAATATATAACTTTCTTTTTTAGCGAACAGCTCATCGGATTTCCAATTATCATTTCTCAAATAATTCAAACTAGTGAGTTCCAACCAAAATTTCCTAGCTCACCTAAAATATCCGTTTATGTATGGACTAACTATGAGGTCTCAGTGGGTACGATTCTGGACAATATAAGTTTACGTAGCTGAATATTAATTGTAAAACAACTGATATTTTACCGGGGGCCACGTAATTACTGTTCTTTGAAGATATCCATGTATATAAATTATGAAGCTTTAATAATTTTGCATGTTGAATTAACTTACTTGATAATGTTATTATTTTTTTTTGTTTTATACGAATGAGTATATCACTTATAGTTTGATTATAGTCGCTTATAGTGGTTGTTTGTCTTGACAAACTTATATCATACAATGTATAAGCAGCTATTTTACCTGTTACATTTTTTTTAGTATTATCAAGCTACTTAAAGAAAGAGATTTTGCCTGCTACAACCTAGTCTACTGTACACGGATAGATCCATGCAATATGCTGATATTGTCGCGTTCACTAAAACAGAGATGTTAGCAATAATTTTGGATTCCACTGTGAGATATGAAAGTAATGACCTGGACCAGATAAATTGAGTAGAAAGTGATAAGAAAGAAATATATTATTTTCCTTAAGGAAAAGTTCCGTGAGGGCTTCGGAGAAAGTGACTTCATCGTGGGAGGCCTCTGGTTCAGAGCTATTGTGTCGGTTCAAGCACCACAAGAAGCTTCGTGAAGGAAATCGGTTTTGATATCAAGAACATAGAGAAATGATAGAAAATATAATCCTGGACTCACTGGGAATCATCCACCATCACATAAATGGTAGCAGATAATGATAGTGATAATGACACTTATACATTGTCTTTAGACATTTTTATAATGTTATCTATATTACTTTTTATAATTTTGATATTTATTACTTTTATCTATTAATTGTATATGTGTTATCCATTTTTATTAAATATTTATAACTTTTAATAATATTCACTTATATATGGATTACTCTTATTAAAATGTTTTTTTTACATGCATGTATTTTGAGTATTTTTTTAGACTCAAATATTGAGTATGACCAAGTAGAGTTTGTATGTATATATATACATTTTTAATATTTATTATTATAAGAGAGAATTAGATGTAGACATAAAAGTAAATTATAGAAAAATAATAATAACTTAATAAGAAGTTAAAAAAATTGAAAAAATAGATTTTAATATATGTATATATGGTTGACCGTAAAAATTGATATATAAGAAGATGGTCAGGGTTGTGGTCAATAGAGAAACAAAAATAGTTTACAACTATTTATTTTCCGACGTTTCGCCCCACTTTGCAGGGCTTCATCAGGGCTAACAAGAATCAAAATGATAAAAATGATACAATGATAAGAATAAGTTGTTGGTTTTTAGGTGTTGCATTGGAGTGAAGAGTTGTGAAAGATGTATCTTTTTTTAGAGCCCCGTAGATTTTGCATCATATTGTATATATGTATATATAGTTGACCGTCAGGGTTTGCGGTCAAAAGAGAAACAAAAATAGTTTACAGTTAAAAAAAATAATTAACAAAAATAGTTAACGTCTGAAAATAAATAGTTGTAAACTTCATTGTATAATATTGTATCTTTTTAGGCCTGATGAAGCCCTGCAAAGTGGGGCGAAACGTCGGAAAATAAATAGTTGTAAACATCATTGTATAATATTGTATCTTTTTAGGCCTGATGAAGCCCTGAAAAGTGTGGCGAAACGTCGGAAAATAAATAGGTGTAACCTTCATTGTATGATATTGTATTTTTTTTAGGCCTG
>NW_027114257.1:298629-306061 GCF_000696795.3 Halyomorpha halys | reverse complement strand
CCAGTGATTGGTGGGGCCCCGGTTGTGGTTGTCCTGAGTGGATATTCTCGTGGAAGTAGATCGACAAAAGGGACGTACGTCCGCCCGCCTTGTCCTCTTGGAGGATGAGTCGAAGAAGTCCGCCCGCCGTGGCTAAGATGATTTAGCTGGCGAAGATGGCCAGAATGCTGGCAACTACCAGTGCGTAGTGAGGAGAAGACATGTGTGTGCAGTGAGACGTTAAGAAGTTGGCTGTCTATTTTTCAGTATAAAAACAAAAGAAAAACATATGCCTTTTTAAACAATAAAAACATATGTTATACAGTCGATTTTCATTTCGTTAAATTGATGTGTTGGCCGCAACACTCTTATTAAAATGTATCTATTTCTTTATATGTATGTATTTTGAGTATTTGTTTTAGACTTTAATGTAATATTATTGAGTATGACCATGTAGAGTCTGTATGTATATACATTTTACATTTTTAAAATGTTTACTAGTTATTACTATGAGAGAGAATTAGATGTAGATAGATAGGTAAATTATTGAAAAATAATAATAATACAATACAAATTTTTAAAAATTGAAAAAGATTAAAGAAATAACAATATGAACAAAAAAAAATCATATATTTTAATATTTACTGACTATTCCTAAGTAATATAAGAATAATAAACAATTGTCTAACTAGTATTAATATGCTGAGCGTGCAGCAACCGAATGCAGTTGGTCGACACTGCTTTTGAATTAAGTGCTTCTCTCGGTTCAGATAAAGTTGTATATTATGATTATCTTCTAGAATATAGCTATCAGATAAATGGAATCAGATTAACATTTTAGAAGTAAAACTTAAAGCGGTTGTTATTTAGAGGAGCGACATGTGAATGGGAACTTCTTCACGAGGTGCAGCCACGAGATTCAATTAAAGATACAGTTGTGGGATTTAAGCGGGCGGTTATAGAAGCGGCTGGTGCCCACTTTACGGCAGCCTCGCTTTCCCAACCAGTCATGATAATTAACATAGACCCTTGAAAAAGTGATGGTGTTATTGGTCTATTAAACTGCCTAATAGATTATCCAGTACTTTCAATTTATTAAAATATCTACTAGATAAACGTTTGAAAGCACTAAAACTGATCCACTAATTTTTCTACCCAAAGAAATATCAATTTTTATGTAAATAGCATGCACGTGACAAGTGTCTTTTGAAATTTCGTTTTTAAAACATTTGTATTTAAGTTCCTGCTATAAACTGTGTAGGTACCGTGTTTGTGGAATGTGTGACTGTTATGAACAATGAACCCAGTCAAATCCTGAGAATAAGTGCTTGTTTGGCTGCGACGTCCGCCAGTTCATTTCCAGCGATCCCCACGGGTCCCGGAACCCATATAAAGAAAACGGCTTTTCCCAAGTTTTTGAGCAAATTAGTCATAGTTAGTAGCCAATTTTAGTCCCATAAAGGCTCAATGTTCGTCATATATTTCATTTCGTAAATTCTTATTCCTATCAAGAACATTTTGCTATATTTTGGGCTTATAAAGAAAGGCTATAAAATATTTCAAGTATGATATAAAGATTGGACAGATGATGCTTTGAAAAAAGCATTAGATTGCTGTTTAAGGCAATAGTTCCTAAGAAATCAACTATTTACTTTTCGAGCATGCTTGAAGCTCTTTTTGTCAACTAGTTGATTCAAGTTAACTCTTCCACCATAATACACAACCCTCTCTCTAATTCTAAACAAAAGCTTTCTAGAATTTCTATTGAGGGCGTTCTGTTTACCTGTACCAAATAGATCCTAGGGAGTCAATCTTTTTTATCGAGAGCCACCGTTCCCAGTATCCTGGACTACCCCCGCCTACTTAAACTTAAAAATATCCAAAATATTCGGTGCTTAGCCGCTGGTGTTTAAAGAAGAACGCAATTGTAGCGAGAGGGAGCAAGCGGTTCGACCACAACTCACCAGAGCGCTGCACCTCGAGCCCCACCGAAGCTCTCAAATTTACATATTACTTCATCAAAAGACATATTGTAATAGACATCGCGCATTTCTTAGTCACCCCTACGCCTATTTTTGTGAGTGTCGCCCATTGGCTAACGGGCCTCACAAATGCCCGGGGGGGGGAGGCTGTGAGTGAGTATTGTAAATGATATGCTTGAAAACTGGGTAGGGCCGGGGCTCGAACTCACAACCTTTGGATTGGAAGACAGGCGCGTTATCACGCTGCTACCGTCGCCCGCTTAATACACTAAGCAACAAACTAAGATGTAACTATGTTATGTCATGAATTTAACACGCTTTAATGAATTACAGTTCCTTAAATTATTTCTTTGAAGTTAAATTCACCATACTATTTTATATTATGCTGCAAACTGTAAAGTCTTAAGAAACTTCAATTACATAAAATTAAATTACATTAAATTTAAAGACTTCACATGATTTGAAAAAGTGAGTTTTTATTGTATAAACAAAAGGTGAAATACTGAGCAGGTACAGAGCATAATGTAGAAGTGAGGTCTATTGGTATTTACTTTGCCTAGCGGCTAACTAACCTCCGGTTGTATTTATGTTGTAACACTTACAATTCCATGCATGTGTTCAACTGTACAGGGTAATCATAGCTTGGAACCAGTTAGATTTAAAAGCAATATTATTACTTTTTATTTATACGTACGACATACTGAAAGTATGAACGTACTTTCCAAATTAAAAAATCCATAGGATGTAAAAAATATATCTCTTTTTGCCACTAAATTAAAGTATAACGTTTCCTAAAAATTAAGTCCAAATTTTATACATTTCTACAGTCATTATTTATTATGTATTTATAACAGTTTGCTTTGCACTAAAATAACTGCTTACACCATCTAAATCACGGAATAATATTCTGTACACCTTGTTAATCTTCTTTACCTGTTAAAAAACTATAAAGATCATTTTAAATGACAAATAAGGTTAGAAAATAAAACAAATAATGAATAATGATTTTAAAAGATGAGTAAAGTTAAAAAATAAAAATTGTAATTGAGCTTATAATTTTATTTATTATTCATTATTTGTTTTATTTTCTAATTTAATTTTAAATAATATATCAATCTTAATTTGTCAGTTAAAATAATCATTATTTTTTTTAACTAGTAGATAAAGAAGATGTTGTACAGAAGATTCCTCTATGATTTAGATGATGAAAGCAGATATTTTAGTGCAAAGCAAACTGTTATAGATATATACTAACTGTATCAATATACAAAATGTGGACTTAATCTTCAGAAACCGTTATACTTTCATTTAGTGGCAAAAAGAGGTATAGGTTTTACAGCCTATGGATTTTTTAATATGGAAAGCACACTCATATTTTCAGTGCGTCGTTTCAGTACTATATATTATTATGAAATATGTAATTAGTCTGACTTATTAAATGATCATATCAGAATGATTAATACCACATTTAATAGTTAACATTATAGAATTCTATGTAACAGAATTTATTTTCTAAAATAAATCTTATTGTTCCTGATCATTACGACAGGAATAGATTATATGAGATTTTTTTAGTCAAATATATGTAAAACGACTGATATAAAAATTAAATATAAATTTTTTTAAAACTTTTAAATAGTTTGCATAAATAATGAGAATAAAATATAAATAATAATCAACAACAGCTTTTCTAGCAGTGAACATCCGACCTTCTCCCTCACCTTGAAAACTAAGATGTAATGAAATAAGTTGGTGCAAATAAGATGTACTATTCTAAAAAGTTTAAATCAAGGATTTTGTCAGAAACAGAATATAAATTTATCGATATAATTGAATTTGTATATAATGTATTTGATCAATAATTAAAGATTTTTTTGTTATTTAGATTTTCTTATTAAATTTATTTGTTACTTTAAGTGTAAGTATTATGACTATCTCAAATAATGGGCAGCTTTAAGTACGCAAAAACAAAAACACATTTCCAAAAACAAAAATCAAATTTATTTAAAGTGTTCAAAAGTCAGCTAAATCTATGAATTAAGGACCTGAAAACAAGAAAAAAATTTCCTCTGAAGGTATGTCCGCAAACGCTTTGTTTAGGAGATATTTACACCTAAAGATTTCCATTGTTATGAATTATTTAGGTTATATGAAATCAAAAAAGCTTATTTAGTTGTTCCAACTACTTTATTAATTAAACGTAAACATCAAATTCATATTAAATGTTGTTCTAAGTGATTTCCTTGAGAATTACGACAGGCTCGGTATCTTTCTTCAACAGCAGCAGTGGCAGAACGGCACTGGATATGTGTTATTGTTTCACAAGACTCAAAGATCCTTCATCGTAAGGAATTAAGATCATAAACCGGCCTTGCATAGGCTTTTTGTTTAATGTCATCCCAAACAAAAAATTGTGTGGTGTCAGGTCTGGTGACTGTGCAAGCCAAGCTACTGGTCCTGCTCAGCCAATCCATTAATTGGCATAACTAACAGCCTTTTTCATAATGTGCAAGACAACCATATAATTAAAGCCACATGCCCATTCGCAGTTGTGGTGGAATATGTTTAACTAAATCATAGTAATCATTATTCCTAAATTATAATTTGAGTGTTGGATAACTGGAATTTTGTAATCCTAATTTCAATTCTAGATTCTTGTAATTAAGTACGCAGTATTTTGTTTATTCTCTCTTGTTACCTGTTTTGCAGATTCTCATGTAATCTCATAGCATCTTATATCAAAATATAATCTTTTTTTAGACTCGATAGTAATTTCGGATCTCTTTTAGCCAGTTCAAGCAAAAGTTTCTATTTTTGGCATTTTTTGGCTCTGGATCAACAATTTATGTAGTGTCTTAATAGTAATATTTTTACAATTAGGTATGTAACTCATAAAAATTAATTGTAAATTAATAACAAAGAAAACAAAAAAAAAAAGAAATAAATTAAAATAACATTCGCACTGAGTAAATAAATCTAGCATATTTTTTATGTCGAAATGAGGTCATGCCAACACAATAATATCAGATTGCTTTTTTGTGCGGTAAAAAAAAAAAATTGTAAGCGTAATTTGAGGATAAGTTGCGATTTTATAAAAATAAAATCAGGGCGGGCGATTATTATTAAATAAGCGAATTAAGAAACTTTTCAAAATACCTAACTATCATGGGTCTATCTTACGGAATAATTATCATAAAAATTTTACACTTCCTTCGTTTTTTTTTACTGACAGATAATAAACCGTACAGCTTCTGTTTTATTTTGTTTTGTTTTTTACCCATTATTTACTGACGGGACTTAATGTTCCATCAGTTTTCTAATACCACCATATCAATTTAAACGCTTCGAAACCCATTGGGACTTTATAGTAAACTTGCATGAGGTTTGTTTTTCAAACGTTAGAAGATCGGATTAACTTATACCTTTTTAAATAACTTTAAAGAATTCGGACCATAACATGATCCTGTGTGTAAATGAGAAAAAAAATAATACCATAAGAAGTAGTAACAGACATAATCTAATTTGTAAATAATAAGATAATCTAATAAATAAATCAATTTGATTATTTTTTTTTTCTCAGTTTTATAGTATAAACGTTTTAGTAAAATTACGTTGTTTTTTTTCAAATTTTAAATTTAAAAAAAATAGTATTTATGTAGTATTATCTTAAAAAACAATGATACCGGTGAGCACTATCAGGACTTAAAAGTACCAAATTACTTTCCATAAAATTAATTATCTTGGTGATGACTTTTAATTAAAATTATGATATAGGGTTATTATTTTTTCCTATATTAAGTGTTTGAAAAAGTGAAAAAAAAATCAGTAAGTATTATAATATTATTTGTAAGGTTGTTTATTATTGAGTTATATCTGGATCTATTTGGACATACGGAGTAGAGCTCTGGGACTCCACCAAATTCCTACTGTATTCAATCCTTGATGTTCCTGATTAGGTCACCAATAATCTCTAAAAACCTTCACATCCATTTCGTTGCAGATCGTTGGCCCGAAGTAGATATGCGTTCTTTCATTTCAAACTCCTTACCCATCCTAACACATTAGTCCTTAATCTGTCATCCTTAAAAATCCATGATAATCCTCCGAGGCGTCTGAAAAGAAGATGGCCACGGGACCTTCTAATTTAAATTAATGATTGAAGTACCACCATTGGTTTGTCCCTTCCAAGGATTATCAAGTATTAGAAACTTTCATGACATTTACTTATTGCATTTTTTTTTTGTACAGTTCTAAATTTCAATAAATAAAAATAAAATCTATATTTCGGGCGAGTAAGTGGTTTACAAGATTTTTAGATACCCTATAAACGAGTAATTACAAAGGAAATGTTATGGAAAGGTTTCGCTATGCTGAATTACAATTATGGTTAAGTAATATATCCAGTGAGTGAGTTCATTCATCCTCTTCTCCTGGTTATAACAAGCGGTACTGGTTCTCCTCAAGAGTACTTGATGAGAAATGGTTCTCCACCACAATGCATCTTCTGTGGCCTACCAAAGACAGTTACCCATATTTTTACAGGATTATATGCTTTTGAGAGCCACTTTCTTTATTTATTAGCAAAGAAGATATATAAAATAATACAAATAAAGTATTCAATTTAATAATTTAAACTTTAATACTACGTGTTCAAAAAAAGGACATTTTTTAAATATTTCTTGGTCCGGATATCATGCTACAATACTATTACTATTATTGATCATATAATCGATTGTGGTTACTCACTATTTTTTTTTTTACTACAGTTTAGGATTTGTCTTTTTAACACTTCTTATAAACAAACAAATATGGAAAAATTATACATTTTTTGTATAAATAAATATGTAAATATAATCATAAACCATTGTGTACGAAAACAAAATATTATTAATCAGCCCGGACTAAAAGGCGAGGCAAAATACTCCAAGAAACCCATCATTTGCTGCACTAACTATTTTCCTTAGAGTAACAATTTAATCTAATATAACCTTTTTTCTTTTTATGGTACTTTATTTCGTTTTTACTTACTCCCTTCATCTTATGAAACATTTTAATAATTTTATTTAGTGTTTAGAACTCATTCGTACTGGTTTCAAGAATTTATTTGCCGAATAGATAGAAGAACAGTAGGTACATGTTGCTAAGGTACCAAAATTAATCCAGCAATATTAAAATATTTTATTGAAAAACCTCCGAATCAGCAAAATCATATTTAATAGAATTTAAACTCTCAAAATGTTCGGTTTTTTAAAAAATCACTCCTATGCTGCATTAATTTATTATACCTGTTTGTAAAAACCATCGATTAAAAAGATAGGCACTAGAAAAGAGGAGTTGTTGGGCAATTTCCTTACTGTACCAATCGTCATGAAGGTATTAATACAGAATATATGAGAATGTATTGAACGTGCAGCCTGTATAGTGTGCTTTACCATCCTATTTCAAAGATAAGCATTTCTGTTGTGATTGTA
>NW_027114257.1:296278-296999 GCF_000696795.3 Halyomorpha halys | reverse complement strand
CATATTTCTCTTTTGCCCATTGTATCATATGTACCGTTTTTCTTTCATGCATTTTAGTATTTTGAATTAAATTGTTTTCAGTATTTTTAAACATTACGTGCATATTTTATTATGTTAATTGGATTACTCATCATTTACATTTTCTTCCGCACCTTTCATTCTCTTTATTTTTTTATTTACTTGAACACTGTCTATTTTTAATTTTTTTTTTTTTAGCATTCATTTTGTATAATGCTCACCTCTTCTATTAGTATCAACTACTATCCACTTAATTTGTTGTTATGCATATTTATTAGATTCTTTGTTATTATTTTAATATTCAAAGGAGTGCATTTATATATTTTTTTATTATTTTGATAATATGTGCTAATGTAAAAACATTATCTTAATTTCTCCATCTTGAAAATTATTTTTTTCTAAAAATACAAAATGTTATTCTGATCTACAGTAGTTAATTTAATTATTGTTCATTTAAAATATAAAGTAATAAAAATATGATGGGGTGAGAATTAAAAGAAAAAAAAGATTAAAGACATGACAGGTCTGCAATGTGGGGCGATACGTTAGCTCATAATAATTAATTTTGTGAATATTATTTTAACCGTCGATCCCCACAACGTCTCTTATATAGGGTTTTTTTTTAAGCCCGATAGAACTTGAAATTGTAAAAAATAACACAAAAAATTAAATTGTAATCAAAATTTTTTTTATTCGAAAGATC
>NW_027114257.1:292787-296228 GCF_000696795.3 Halyomorpha halys | reverse complement strand
ATATTAAAATTAAAAAAGAGGGATTATGTTTGTTTTTTATAATTCCTGATAAAACTGTTTTTATCTGTAAATAAATTCATCGTACACCTCTTAATCCGAGCCCAATAGCATTGTTTTCAATGATTAATTCATGCTAAAATAATGAAAACATCAACTGGGTGATGCCTTTTGATAAATTTTGAATTTCTAGAAAATTGTTTAAATAACTTCTTATACTTATTTCCATGAAGAACAAAATTGACAACTTCTCAAGCAAAACAAGGAAGATAAAAAATATCTTATGATGGGGTAAACTTTCCCGCTTCGGCAAAAAGCAAGAATTTAAAATAAAGGGACTAGGGAAGTAAAGATAACACAATTTGGCTCAACCCCTACCACCAAGATTGATGGAGTATTTTTTTTTTTTTTTTATAATGGTCGATGCCTTGAGTACTCCACGGTAGCATCTATCTTAAATATTTTATTTTAGTCAGGACTTGGTTTGCACAACCACCATCCTCCGTTATACTTACTTCCTAACATTTCTCTTAGCCGACTCCCTCACTTACAGTTTTCTAACTTCTTTTACTACTCCCATAAAGTGGTTAAAAAGTTTTAAAAAATGAAATATTAAAAATTCCATAATAGGGAAACTAAAGTTTCTGATTAAGAGTATATTTCGCTATACTTACGGGGCAAACGTGTATAATTACTTAATGAATTTATTAAAACTTATTTTAGCTTATTATTTTTTTACTCATCAATATTACTTTGTATGTTTATTCCATTGTAATATATATTCCGTTTTCTCTTTTACCCATTGTATCATATGTACCGTTTTTCTTTCATACATTTTAGTATTTTGAATTAAATTGTTTTCAGTATTTTTAAACATTACATGTATATTTTATTATTTTAATTGTATTACTCATCATTTACATTTTCTTCCGCTCCTTTCATTCTCTTTATTTTTTTATTTACTTGAACACTGTCTATTTTCTATTATTTTTTTTTAGCATTCATTTTGCATAGTGCTTACCTCTTCTATTAGTATCAACTACTATCCACTTAATTTATTGATATGCATATTTATTAGATTCTTTGTTATTATTTTAATGTTCAAAGGAGTGCTTTTATATATTTTTTTTATTATTTTGATAATATGTGCTGATGTAAAAACAATCTTAATTTTTCCATCTTAAAAATCATTTTTTTCTAAAAATACAAAATGTTATTCTGATCTATAATAGTTAATTTAATTATTGCTCATGTAAAATATAAAGTAATAAAAATATGATGGGGTGAGAATTAAAAGAAAAAAACAGATAAAAGACATGACAGGTCTGCAATGTGCAATAAATAAATTTGTGACTATTATTTTAACCGTCGATCCCCACTACTTCTCTTAAACCTCATGTCAACTGTTCACTTTCGCACTGCAGTCTGTAAGGAATATATTTCCTATGTTGTTGATTATCTTCCTTTATCCACGATTTTACTCTGATTCCCCCTTTTCCATCTTTTAAAGTGCACTATATTTTATATTTCTTTTTTTTTTTTTTTTTTTTATCTGTTCTTATTTCCTTTTTTTCATTAATTGTCCAAAACCTTTTATTATTCTTATTTAGTTTTACGTTCCATTGTGCATTTTTTTATTTTTTCATTAACTTTGTTCATCTTTTTTAGCCCTGAAGAAGCACTGCAACGTGGGGTGAAATGGTAGCTCATAATAAATAGTTTTACGATTATTTGAGTTTTTCTTTGACCGCAACCATATCATCTTCCTTTTATTAAAATATTATAAAAAAAAAATTAAAATGTCCAAAATAAAATTCTTTCAAAAACAAAATTTTAACGATCTCCAAAAATATAAGATAAGCAATATAAATAACATAATCTATAACTTGAAATCGTTACAATAAAACTCTCTCCAATTCATACATGAGTTGAGATAGAAGGTCCAAGATATCTGAAAGGATTTTGGTCGCAAAAAAAACACTCAAGACAGACAAGGATTGGTAGCCGAGAAGGACATAAAATCTTCTTGAAAAAGACATCTTGCAGTTATGGCCATTCCGACCTTAAAAGGACATCTTCTGGACAGTAAGCTCGACCGATGTCTCCCCTAAAGAGGATAACTGCTCAGCCCGCCATGAATAACAACCAAAGCTTTTCATCTTCCACGATTGGGGTGTAGGGGCACTCCGTATCTATTATATTCTATGTCACTGAAATATACAGCCTTTTAACATTTCAAGTAAATAACCCAATTTTATCACACTCTAGAAAAAAATTAATAATAGTATTTTGTGTCATTTATATTTATAATTGGAAATATATACATTCATAAATAAAAAGTATACGTAATAAAACATGAAATAACATTTAACAAAATATTATAAAATTATCAACGTCAATTTTGAGTCACCTTATTCTGATTCTGAAATGAGATAATTTATTAGCCAAATGCGGCGAAGTCAAAATGAAGAAAGTGTGCTTAGAGGAGTCACATAACCTGCTAGTTTGTAACATTTTTTAAGCAAACGCCTCAACCTATTTTCAATTTTGATATCTCAGATTATTCAATGAGATCTCTTAATTATTTTTAATCAATTTAACTTCAAAATACTAAAATTAAAATAGGAACAGAATTGTTGGTTTGGGCGATGTTTGGAGCGAGCTTCATAACCGATTTTTAAGTTTGATGTTTCAAGTTATTTATTTATATCATATGAGTGTTGCAGTTATTGTCAGCAGGTATAACTGTCCGATAACTGATCTCTTATTATCTTCCTTACTCATATGATCATTTTATAATTTCACTTACATTAGACTGAGGGCCATAAATTGCCAATAGATTGAGCCAATTTTGTCAGACTATTGACAGTATGAGGGGTATATTTTAGCAACGATATTGACCCGTGTCCCTATATTACTATATATCGACTGTATGCAATCAGTTTAGTATTTATGTTGATATAATGCAGTGGGGGTTCTAGCGAAAATTGCTTTCATCATGTAATAATGGTTGGTATGAGCTAATTATGAGCTAGGATAAATCTTAGCCATGGCTTCGATATAAATTGGACATTTAATGATTGAAGAGCTTATTAACGATTACAAAATGGATTGTATACAGTTATTAGTTTCTGATATCTAGCATTCGAATGTTAAGTATTAAGGTTAGAGAACATTTACTTTTCTATTAATATAAATTAACATAACAGTTATGTAACTCCCTTATAATATCAGAGGAAAGGATGGAAAAGGATCTTGCACTTAGCACCTGTTTTGTATGTCCAAGTCTCACTTCAAAAGACACACAAGTTTTTCTCTTAAACATATATAATGGACGGTTGTTTTGTAAATAAAGACCTGAGAATGTTTTAGTTTTATTTTTGGCATTATTTATATGCTTCTAGTTGATCTCAATCATCATATTAGATTAGATTTTTTTTTTTT
>NW_027114257.1:280809-292275 GCF_000696795.3 Halyomorpha halys | reverse complement strand
TGCTTTATCGATAATGGGGACTGACAGGTTTGGGATATAGGTTGGTCCTCTTTTGTGATTAAGTGGAGGTGTGTTATGGAATGTCCTATTCTTACTCTAGCAACAACCACTTCTTCTCTTCTATTTCCCCTTATGGCACTTGTCCACTTTTGTGTTTTTTTTTTTATATTTCTTAGTTTATTGGTGAGTGGTACGTCAGCCGACATTGAATTCCAACTTTTTCGGATTCTGTTCCTTAAAAATGCCTTTATGTCATTCGGCTCTTAAATTTGAAGCAGTGGGACGTTGTAGCAGCCTCTTTAGCCGCTTTATCCGCTGCCTTATTTCCAGCTATTCCTGAGTGCCCTGGAGTCGAGAGAAAGGAGACACTTGTTTTAGCATGTCTATATAGTTGAGAATTTTGTCTATCGTAGGTCCGCTTTGATTGAAGTTTGATAGACTCTGAAGTTCAGCTGTAAATATTGTTGTGTATGTGGGTAATACCTTTTGGATGTCTCATGTATTATTATATGTGTTAATAACATCAAGTTATACTTGATCGAGTAATAAAGTAAACTTAGAGCATCTTACTAGGTGTTTTTTGGGAGACATCATTGTGGCAGAAATTATTCATAAGGAACATAAATAAATTGAACATCTTGGAGTCAAAATTACTAATGATGGGAGGATGGATTCAGAGCTAAACCAGCGCATAGGGAATCCAACAAATGTTTACCACCGATTCCATAACGTTATAATCAGTAAAATGGAAGTGGAGTTGAAAATAAAGATTTCGGTGTATAAACAAGTCATTATACCAGTGATTTCCAAAGTGCGCCGCGGCTCCCTGGGCCGCCGTGGTGCCGTCATAAGGTCTAACTACTTTATTATTTAAAAAAAATTACAGCTATGGAAAATAAAAATTAATGAACTGGAAGATTTTTGATTGACCGTGTGAATAGATGAATGGAATATGGTCCGGGTACGGTAAAAAAAAAAATCAAATAGTATAATTCTACTATTTGAGTTTTTTTTTACCGCACCCGGACCATATTCCATTCAAAAATTAATGAAGTGTGTATCAGTGATTGTTTTCCCTTATTGCACCAGTTTGTAACCTCCAATGAAATTAATTTGTCTTGCAATATGAAATCAATTTTTGTTGATCACCTATCATAGCTAATAAAAAAGTTCCAAAAATACTTTGAAGCACATAATGTTAAATTTATATGGATTCAAGAGCCATTTAGAGCCGAGGCTCCATCAGAATTCACTTCCTTAGAAGAATAATCTCTTATTGACTTTTCTTGCGATAATACTTTAAAGTTAAAATTTGGTTGCATGGAACTTTCTGATTTTTGGATATCAGTAAAAGAGGAATATCAACTTCTTAGTGCTAAAGCTCTACGAATCTTAATTCCATTTGCAATGTCCTATTTGTGTGAAGCTGGGTTTTCGGCGATCGCAGTAATAAAAATTATATATCGCTCGAAATTTAACGTTGAAAAAGAAAGGAGGGTCGCAATATCCAATTTTATACTGAGATTTAAGAATTTATGTAGCCCTGTCAACATAATTATTAATTACATTGAATTTCATCTGAAATGGTTGGCAAGAATAGTAATTTAATATCAAATTACTACTTGTTTCCTTCTTTGTCCATTCTGTTATTATATCCTTTCCTTGTCGTATTACCATTATATCCAAAAATCTTAGTTTTTCTTCCTTTTCCAATTCCATTGTGAACTGTAATCTGTCATGGTGAATATTTAATGCTTCAAAAATTTTATTTATATCAACTTTTTTCATAATACAAAAAATATCATCAACATATTTAAACATTAATTTGACATTTATTCCTGATTTTGAAAATACACCATTTATTAAATTATTCATGATTAATCCTGCTATTGATATTGACAAATATTTTTGATTTTGATAACACCATAATTTTACATAAAGAAAATAATTTGTTCAAAAGAAAAATACTTGAGTCAATTTATATATCAGAGAACATCAATTACACAGTTAATTTTAAAACAGATACTAGGAATTTAAACCAACATTACGCAGAGATTTCAAGCAAAATAAATTTATAAAAATATTGGAGAAATTTGTTACTATTTACAATTAATCTTAATATGAATTTTGAGAATTAGAATAAATAACAATTTTAGACAAAAATGCGCTTTAAATTAAATTTAAAATAAGGCTGACCTGAGTGAGTGGGAGGTTATAAATAGTTTGTGTATATGGTAGTGATTTTGTGGATAATTTGAAAATTAGAAGATTAAGATATTTATGATTTTTAAATAAAAAAATAGGTAACTAAACTTAAGCTTAGGTAAGCTTATTAATAATAAATATGGCTCTCTAATAATTGACTTTTTCATAGGTTTTTAACTTATAATTAATGACCTCGGCAGAATAGCCTGCAAACAAATTTTAAATTGTAATGTAAGATCAGAATTTATAATTGAAGGTATGTTATAATATTTGTGATAATGTTGTTGTTGTAAATGTTACAAATGAATATATAATATAATCTGTTAAATATTTAGATTGTCCTTGAGGATGGCCGAAATGTTGAACTGTTGAAATAAAAAGTATTGAGACTAATAAGGATACAATTTTTGATTTATTTAATAAACTTTTAATAATGTTAATCATCAATCGATGCTCAACAAATGGTTTCTGAATTTAAAATTCGGGATTAATTTATTTTTCAACTAACCCAACCACATGTTTGTAGTCCAAACTCAATATGGATATTACTAAAACAGGAAGGGAAACAGTATCTCTTTTTAATTTTTCACTGTTAAATCGCCAATTGATTTTAAAAAGGAAAGTTTTGCAATTTTTCGTGAAAGTCAAAAATTTAGAAAAAAATCGTTTGTATTAAGGACGCCGCGGAAAAAAAATATGACCATTTAGGGAGCCGCGAACAGAAAAAGATTGGGAACCTCTGCTTTATACCTACGCTGACCTATGCAACTGAAATTTGGTCTAGTATCAACAAATTCGAAAGCCGTATACTTCCCACAGAAATCAAATTTTTGAAGAAAGCTTTCGGTAAAACAAGATTCGACTAAATGAGAAATAAAAGAATTATATTCTTAAATTAATGATCTACTGGAAGAGTTTCTAGAACTATTATAGGAAGGTAATTATTCTCCTTGAAAAATGTATAATAGTTGCTATTATAAAACTTTTTTTTTTTATTTAATAATTGACAATAATATATAATATATATGATAATATATGTAATGACAAATTAAGGAATTAATTATACATTATATATAAAATAGTTAATCAGCAACCTGAAGATGGGGATAACCCCGAAACGTCATTGTTTGTGAAATAAATTGTTATATTTAAACAAGGAAGATTGTGTTATTCACCAATTTCCTATAAAAATTATAGAAGAAACAGAGCAGGAAATATATACATAAAAAAAATAATTGACGTGGTTCAGTCATGTGCAAAGAATGCTGATCAATATACTCCCAAAAAGTATTTAGGTGGCAATGCCTGAAGGAAAATGACCACGTGGACGACCGAGGAATAAGTCAGAGGATCTCATATCAAATCTGGCAAGAAACAGAAGAATCGCTCTTGGTTTAATCAAGAAGTTCGCAATCCATATAGAAATATTTAAAAGATGGCCCCAGGTTTAAAGAAGAGAATAAAAAGGTTTGTCATTCCTGTTTGTGTTATTGGAAAAAATATTATTTGATATACACAGTAATATAACATTATTTGATTTAAGTGTAAGCAAGACATGGTATTATTATCTCACAATACTTCATCGGTATTACAAATTGCTATATACCATGAAATGACGAGAAATACCTCATTGAGTTCGTTTCTGTGAAATTTTCATGAATGAGAATGAGATGAATTTTTCATGAGGGCTTTTCTTGTATTGGTTCGCTGACTAGTTCGATTTATGTATAGGCCTCCATTTAGGTGCGAAGTATATGAAGTTCGTTCAAATAATTTTTTCGAAAGGTTTGAGGCTGAGTTTAATTAATTTTATTATTATTTTTATTAATACTAATCTTTTTTTACCCATACAACCATTTTCATTGTTGTGAAATGGTTTTGAAAATGTACGTACTTTACCTAATTAAGCTCTAGATTTTGTTCTTATTAATAACCTTATAATAAATTTACAAATAAAATTTAGGCTTATTATTTTCTATAATGAATCCTTATAGTCTTCGATATGAAAACAAGAAAAAAAAAATTTGGCAAATATTTCGAAAACTACTCCTACTCGATAATAAACGCTAAAAACTATCCTTTATTGTAAATCAAACTGGCATTAATTTCAGTGCTAATAGACTATTAATACGTCTGGCGGTCCCTGAAATAAAGTTTTTTCAAAATAAATTCACTAATTGATTTTTCGTTATTATTTTTTTTTTAATTGTATTTAGGGAACTATTCTACTTAATCTGCTCGATTAAGGCTCATATTTTTGAAAATTTACTCTACTTTGATTGATGTCCTGTTCGTTTTGATTTTTTATTAGTGTATGGATACGTTTTATATAAAATGTTCTTTGTGTTTTTCGATTTCGCTTTCACTGTCTAAAGTGACTACCAAGTATTTAACTGTTTTGGCAAAATGGGCAAGGGTATTATTATTATAAGTATTATTTAAACCTATGGTTACTGAAAGTAAATAATAGCTTATTTTTCTCTAGGCTCTATTTATTTTTTTTTCATCACTTAGAATGTTTTAAACACTGTCGCTTTTGTGATGTAGTAATCAATAAGTCACTGAGCAATTAGACACAGATACGTAGAGCCTAGTTTTTTTAGTTTTATCAAAAACCGTTCATTAGTTTCGGAGAATGCTTGTCTATTGGCTGATTGACATAAATTCTTATTTACCTTAGATGCTTTATTCAAAGTAGCCATTTTTTTTATTTGTAAAAAGTTTCCAGGGACGTGTTCTTTCATTAGAGGGATGTTGTAAATTGTAATAGAAAGGATGTTGTAAGAAAGCCGTGCAAGGACTTTCCTACTTACAACATGTAATTGAGAAAAGATAAACAATTTACTATAATGAATTTACCGTCATGAGGGCTAATTAATGTAAATCTGTTGCCGACTTGGGATTAAGGGCCCTCGGATAATAAATTTCCATGTAGCCCTGATCTCACCTCCCCTCTCCCCTTAATTAAAAGTTCCAAGGCTAACTTACCTGAGGGATTAGCTGGCGAAAGAAGAGAGGAGAGAAAATCGAACCATCTTTGATGGATGGGAGCTAGCCCTTCAAGAGGAAAACCGAATTCAACTCCATTAATTGGCCAGGAAACCACTTCAGGAGCCGTTTTTCTTCCAAAAATAACATCAAGCTTTATTCCAATTTAACCTTAGAATATTAACATCCTTATTAGCCATGATAATATTAATCATGAGTAATTTTAGTCCAACTGGGAGTTTAAAGAATAAACCTATACCTATAAACATATTTATATAAATGTCAAATACAAATATAATACGCAATAATAAGAACAATAATACATAATTTTAAAAATTTAACTGAACATCTTTTCTTCCATGATAAGCAGATAAAATATTGATAGTAAAAATAACAACCAAGCAAATCATTTTTATGTTTTATTAAAGATATTGTCGAGGTTTTTGTGTATAATTAGTTCTGACACCAATTAAATGTGTGGAATACTGAATACCAGAAGGTATCGGCAATGCGTGTTCATTATGTTAGGAGGTGAAATGACAGGATGAGTTTTACAATAGCTAGCCGTAAATCCACGCAAGATGAAAACCCTCTGTAGAAAAGGGGATGACAAGTTCTATGGGAACTAGCTCTAGGTTCTTACGAAAGGAAGAAAAGGTTTAGGAAAGAGGAGAGATCCAGAGAAGCTAGAGTGAAATGTAAATCCAACATACAAATCTAAAAATAGCACTAGAATGTGCTGATCCACTATATACATATATTGTTACTACTGTTGAGGCAGCTAGTTTCGTCATGTCAGCTTTTAACGGTTTAGGCGGTTATAATAAGCTACAGTATAGCTAGCATATACTTGGCATAATAGCAGTTTCACTGTAATATAATAACTATTATATTATAATAACAGAAAAAGTAAAAAAAAAAATCAAATATTATTTTTTAAATGAGTATGACTCACTTAGACGAAAATTTGAAATAACTAATCATTTTCCTCATGAAAAATAAATATAATTTAAAAACTACGAATTTTACGTACATAACCTCGTTACAGCTCATGCATTTACTGATAATGCAGAAGGCTGCATGGTTATGCTGTCAGATACAAAAAGTCCAGTTCCAGATCAACTTCCAAAATTGGTTATATCATAGTTTCTCAAAATAAATGAATGTATAATACACATGAATGAAAGCACGGAGTACATCCTACTCTACTGGACAGCGTGGCCTTTAGCGATTCAAAGAGAGTGTGCAACATTTACTTGATGCTCTTGGAAACACTGAAACTGCTGTGAAAAATATATTTAACTTATCTAAAAACATTAAAAATCTAAGCTGTATTATTTTCTGTATATTTAGGAAAATATTATTTTTTTAAAAATGCTCACAAACGACTAACCTGGAATCCTCACACAACACGAAAAGACAGGAAACTGCACGTCGATTTCGATTATTACAGCACTTACTAGACAAATGGTCCAAACATCCAATTCATTACAAAAGACTGATTTATATGACAATTATAAGGCCAATCTGGACGTGCGGCGTTGAGCTTTGGGGCTCCATTAAACCTGCGAATTCCTCTCGTATCCAATCCTTACAATCCAAAATCCTTCGTAAAATCCTAAATGCTTCCTACTTTGTCACAAATAAAATCATCCACAAAGACCTTAATGTTCCATTTGTAACCGATCTAGCCCGAAAGATATCAATCCTTCCATTATAAACTCCCTAACCACTCAAACCCATCAGTTTCTAATTTTGCTTCCTCTTCTATTCCGGACAATCCTCCGAGGCGTCTGAAAAGAAGATAGCCCTGAGACCTTATATTGTAGAAATATTTTTAGAGTGCTACCAATGGGTAGTTTCTCTACATGCTTGTATCATACCGTATTATGATTAGCTCAAATTTACCTGATGTATATTATGTACAGTTGTAAATATCAATAAATAAATTTAAAAAAAATAATATGCTGCTCTTAGTTGACCAACGGCCATTACTTTGAAAACGAGAACCGACAAGACGATCCGTCATCTTTACTCTCAAAAGGTATAACTCTTCATTAGCCAAATGGAGTAGAAGAGACTATGATCTGCTGGCCCTCCAGGAGGCGAAGAGAAGAATGGGCACGAAAAATTAGCAGCAACAGCACCATCATCCCATAATCATCTCACAATAGCAAGAACAAGTGTAATCATTGTCTGTAATATCTTAATAGTTTAGTATATATTTTACATTCTATATTCGAACCTATGTAAATTTCAGTAAATATAGTATTAAATATATTTTTTGTCCCATTATACAGCCCATTCATTAAATATCAGAACCAGTGTTATAATCATAAATAACTACATACTCAGACTTTACCCCATACTTAGGTCATTGAACATGTACCCAGGTTCTAAAAATAAAAATTCTATGTAGTGACGCTCATTGTATAAATAAATATTAATAGCACAGGGTTAAAATAAAAAATTTGATTTGCCAAATTAATAAAATTAAAAGCCAATAATAATATAGACGTTAATGAAATTTAATTTTAATACTTTTAACGTAGTATTATTATAGTTAATTTATATTCAATAAAAAAATGTGTAATATAAGCAAAATATAAATTTTTAAAAAAATTAACCTTCCTATACATCCTCTCGGGTATCAAGCATTTCTATTTTTGGGTTTGTTCTTAGTTAATTAATAAAAGGATCAAGGTTAAAGTAAAAACATGTTGATGACATCCCGTTAGTAGTGACCCTGTTCAAGTTCAGACAATCAATAATTTTGTGTCAAGCTTCCTGTCCTTCTTCTATCTACATCACAGTAGGCTAAATAGCAGCTGAAATTAGAGCAAGCAAAAGAATCTTGTAGATGACATTAGACGAGCTATATCAGTTATACACACAGTTTGGCAGTTTCATCACGAAATTCTCTAAAATTTGTCAAATTTAATCTGTTGATCGCATCCATAATAGCCACAATATGAACTATTATATTTTCATTTGCGTCAATGATAACAGGTGTTGTCGAAGGGTCTCGGAATAATCTTCGTGAAATATATTCGCGAACCACTATGAGGTAGACATTCGGACGAGGACTCTGGACTTCAGATCACCAACTCTAGACTAGGTTAATAATTTTATGTTTGTGAGCCCCAAGTAACTTAAGACCATCCTCAGACGCTCATGCAGTGAGCCTCTAGCTGAGCTTCCTAGGAAAGGAATAGCTCACCTCAGGAACCTGTACAACTCAAACACTACACTCTGTTTCCTCGGCCGAAACCAGCGAGATAAGGTAAAAAGAGGAATACTACTGGTTCATAAGCCAGCTAGTACATTTCGCAATGGCTTCCAAGAAAACTATTCCTAATTATCTTTAAAACTTTTGTGAGAAGAAATCCGTTATCCCCAACGAATAAACTGCTTCCGGAAGAAGTACGGAACACCATGAAACTTCAGATGAAGTTTTAAAAAAATGCAGCGAAGCTATAATTTTTATAGACTTTACAAAGCATTCGACACCATGTTTCACGGCATTTTAAGCCAAAAGCTGGCTGCCCCAGTATTAGAACAGATGTATAGTATCATTCTCCATTTCTAAATAAGCATTTTACGGATTCGTGACGATTTTTTTAGAACCTTACTACTCACGTGTACAAGGATCAGTCTTATACCTGGTCCTCCGCTCATTCTATATGGCGGATATTGTTGGACATAATTATATTAAACCAACCATCACTGGCTATGTCGACGATATAGCTATTTATAGTAGAAGTTTCAATGCCTATGTTGCCTTAGGTCGCGTATAAAACTGTATACAAAGACATAATCCATAAATTACAACGCAATAGCATATTCGGCTTAGACCGACTGCGTAATTGCGTACAAAGGGAAAAACTAAAAACTACCAAGCGATATCCTAGTGGGTAACACTGCACTTGTGTAGTATACCTTGGAATTAATATGGAACACCATCTGACTCTATCAATCCATATTTATAATAAAATAAAGTAAGTCCGAAAACTTACGTTTTACCCTACTCCCATAAACAGATCTCTTATTACCTCTAAAAATAAAAATTTATAAAAGTATACAGATATGGGCTCTTTTGTACGGATCCTCCCTATTTACCCATCTTCAAGACAAAACATAGAACCATCTTCAACAGATTCAGGACACTGTACGATTGAGGAAAATGGTGAGGAAATCGTCGCTGAAGAAAATAAAACCAGAACACCTTCACGAATTCTTCGAACTACCGACAGTGCCTGAGTAGGGTCCAATCGTACTTCATTGGGGACACATCAAGTACTTCAATTCACTTAAAACGAACATCAACTCGCTTTTTACGACACTAACACCATCCACAGCTCCTATACGATGGTACCATTTTATATCGCAAAGACAAACTTAAACCGTGTGAAAGTCATAGGCTTAAGAGAGTACTGTTTTTTTTTTTGTGTGTGCGTGTGTGTTTTATTTCCATTGAACGTCAAGCTTTGTCACCAAATCCTATATGGTCAAACGATTATTGTAAGTTCTTGGTTTAGAATCTTACTATTAGTGAAGGAACTGAAATGAAGTGTGTCCCAAAACTTTGAAAACTTAAAAATCATAATTAGTATAATGCCCATCTCGCGGAGGCCCCTCACCTCCAGCCGTTTAAGTAGAGTTCCGATAGAACAACCAACATCGAATGTTTTGATGTGCTTGAAGGCCTGTGCCAACCCGCTCTTCAGGGAATCGCCCCTCCAACAAGACCTGGGAGGTGGCAAAGTACAGTAGTCGTCCTCGCCAAGGGAAGGACTTCGGGCTCTGCAGCTAGAAGTCACCACACCACCACCAGCCGGAATGGTTCCTCTCCATTCTTTGTTAGCCCCCGGCTATTATGACCAATGTAAACTCCCCTTCAGCAGATTCTGTAAACTTGTCTTATAATGCCATACGACAAACCAATATTCAATGTAAATAAGTGTATATATTCTTGTATTATATTGTATATATATGTAAATTGTACTTACTAAACAATAAAAAGGTTTTGAAAAATAAATAAAAAAACAACCAACAGATAAGTATATCATTTCATAAGCTGCTTAAAATGTAGCTCAGCTACCTAACTTTAAAATAATTAAATTCAAAACTCGTACAATGTATTATGATTTTATTGTCTTGTTTAAGGTGTTCTAAAAACATTTTAAAAAATGATAATCAAAAATCAAATTCAATCTGGAATTAATCACCTCCTTAAGGGGTTATGAGCAAAAATATTTGCCAGCGGATCTGACTATTCTGCCGCTGTTTTGGATATGAATATAAGTCTGTACTACTTCACCTTTTCTCCTCTGGGTCATTCTATTATAATTTATTTTTAGTGTGTAATCGAAGGTCGGCTATCTCTGTTCTTTCATAAAGATTAACAGTAAATTCCTATGCTGCTTGCTTGTTGCTAACTTGTTACCCTCCTAGCTGTTAGCAATACCCTACTCACAGTAATCATTTCATGATTTTTTATATCCGAAAAGGAAAATCCGCTGCACAGATGGTTAACAAATTTTGTAGTGTGTATGGTGATGATGCCTTAGGAGAAAGCACCGTCCGTAAGTGGTTTGCTCAGTTCAGGACCGGAAAAACGCAAAGCGCTCGGTTCTTCCTTCAACTGTTGATAATGACCAAATTCAAACATTGGTCACAGGCTACCCTCACTCTACGACACGGGATATCGCAGAAACGCTTAACATACTAGTGCCTTAAACCACATGTGTCTCATAATCGCAAAGGCATAGTTTTTTATCACGTTAACGCCCGTCCTCACATTTCTTAACAGACCCGGTAGTTTTATTGGAGTTTGGCTGGGATGTGATCCCCATTCACCCTATTCACCGGACCTTGCCCCAACAGTTTCCACTTATTTCGGGCCCTTCAAAACTCTCTAAACAGGAAACACTTTAATTCGCTTGAGGACTGCAAAACGCACATAGAGGAGTTCATTGGGCAAAAATCTGAGAAGTTCTTGGAGGACGAAATCTAAAAATTACCTGAAAGATGGCAACATGTAATATATCAAAATGGGTCATATGTAATTGATTATAAATATTTACAAGAATCTGAAGTTTTTATTGAAATCACCAGTAAAAAACGCTATGAACTTATTTTATTGATAATATTACAATCTGCCACAAACTTGGGCAATGAGTAATAGTAGTAATTGTACACATTCATACAAAAAATAGAAAAAGAATAATAATAAATTAAATAAAATAAAAAATAAGTAAATAAATATAAAAT
>NW_027114257.1:272624-280754 GCF_000696795.3 Halyomorpha halys | reverse complement strand
AATAATAAAATATATAAATTGAAAAATAAATAAATTAAATCTCTAAATGAATATAAACAGAGAAATTAATAAATAAAATGAACAGATGAAATATCAGACAGTTTTCAGAGGAGGAATATCTACAATCGATCAGATGTTCAGCTTACAGATAATAATTGAGAAATCCTGTGAGTACAGGATGATGATAATAAGAGGAATTAGATTAGGTGATGGGCTTGCCTGCCTACTTTTTATCTTGGCTCTAGCAAAAGTGTTATGGGATTCAAGAATCCAGACTAAAGACACAAGTTTCAAAAAGCTGGTACAAATGTCTGGTTTTGCAAATTAAATTGTGTGTTAGATCTAACTCCAATTGACAATACAAGGTTCTCTATAGCATAAGACCTCCATAATACTTGCTCAATAGATTAGGTGGGCTAATAGTAAGTCCTGGAAGAATTGAAGCTTTGCTCTACAGAGTATAGGTCTGCAGTTGTAAAGGTAGAATGCAAGTCCTGACTGGATACTTACCACAGGTCCTTGCAGGAAGGCAACATAACTTCTACAGGGCACTAGTTTGTTGGCAGGAAGGCGTTAGGATAGGATTAAAGGTCTAGAAAATAGTTGGTAACCATTAGTAACAATCACGATAAGACACATCATATCACAAAATTAATTGAAAGAATATACTAAATGTAGTTATTTCCTAGGTGTCAAGAAGGTTTTTTTTTTTCCCAAACCCCCAAAACATAAATTTAATAAAATAAAACAAATATACTGTTGATCTGCAATAATTCCTTTTACTAGAGCAGAGCTCCATTCTAAGGAATTCTGAGTTTATATAATTAAATAGTGTTGGTGGTTTATTTCTGAGTTGTGTGAGGTGTTGGGGCACACCCCGTTTCATTGACTTACTCTAAAACTAAAAACTAGATATGTGTCTCACTGGCTGTTTTCATTGGGTACTGTGTAAGTCCTGCCAACACACTGGAGGGAGCACTGGTGTCATTGTTTGAAAGAGTGGATTGGTCAAAAATTGGAGGGAGTCAAAGAACTTGACATGCCTCCAACCAATGAACTCTGGTACTGTGGGCAGATCTAGGAGCTGATATAAGCTTCTTCTTCCACGATGTAAATCAAACCATCTTCCGCAGCATGCTGTCCTGGAATGCCTGAAGGTGGCGCTGTGTGCCATCGGAGAGGTACATGAAGAGTGGTGCCCCATGTAAAATTTTCAGCCTCAGAATGTTGTTATAGATCTGCAGTTTAAACCACAGAGAGAGCGCTGGTGTAGTGAATAGGTGGTTCAATCTGTAAGACCACCTTCTTAATGTTCTGGTTTTCTGGTAGAGGTGGGTAGAGAATTTGAGATGGCGGTCCAGTTTCACACCCAGATAGACTATGGAGTGTGAAGGGGAGATGATGGTGTCATCTAGTTTGAGTGACTTTGGGAGAGTCAATGCTTATGTTGTTGATAAGCGAACATGATGCAGTCCGTCTTTGCTGGGTTCATTTTGATGTTTAAATTACCCAGCCATTGAACAATCTCTTTTCTTACTGCTCCGGTCAGCTCTAGTGCACGTTTGGGGTTCATACTACTGCTGAAGATGGCGATGTCATTGGCATAGGTGGCGACTGTAGCTAGTTTGTAGTTTTCACGAACCACATCAGCAGTATAGATCAAAAACAGCACTGGCGATAGAACTGCTCCCTGTGGCACTCTGCATGTCAGCTGAATGGAGCAGGAATTCTCATCTCAAACCTGCACAGATATGGTCCTGTTGTCGAGGAACGATGTGATGAAATCGTACTCTTTGGTGGTTGGTGGGGATGGCTTGGCGTGCAGACAGATGGCTGTCATGAAGTGGTTGATGTAGTACTACTTCCCCCACAGAGCACAGTGATGGTACAGTTTCCAGCCTATAGCAAACCTCCTCTTTCAACTGGCTCCGGTCGGCCTCCTGGTAGCTGAACTTTTCATATGGTGGCTCAGAGTTTCTCCCGTGTACTTCCTGTCACCGGGGGGAGGGAGGGGGTGAACCAAGGAGGTGAAATCAGCAACGGAGCAACCTGTGATACAATGTGGCTGCCTAGTCAACAGGAGTTCTATTGTTGAGGAGAAGCCTGTCCCAAAATGGCGGTAAGTATGGGCACCTGAGTGAACTGCGAAGGCACACTATTTGTCTTCCGCCTGGTTCGCTGAGGTGTTATGCCATAGACTGTGCCTGGCATTGAAGTCTCCCACTAGCCAGTGATTCATCTTCGCCCCAAGAAGGTACTGTTTGATGAGTAGCTCTATGGTAATGATTCGAATAATAACACAAAAGCAGTGAGAGGTGTGCCTCGGCCGTGGCCTGTAAGGACTTACTTTTTTGTGATTCAGTATATTCTTTAGGTAAATTTTATTTATTAAAGTAATACATTTACAACTATAATAATATTTACATGTTTTTACATTAAATTATTTACATTTAAATGTAAATGTGTTTATAAATAAACACCACACAACACTTGAACAGAGATGGGTGATGCTCCTAGGTGGGAAGCGCTGAAGATCTTAGTTCTGTCTGGCACTCATAGCGCCTCATACCATTGCTACAAAAAATAAACTTAATGCCCAACCCTTTGAGTCCTTCAAGAATGTATCTTTTAAGTTGTACAAATCAGTAGATGCTTTGGGAATTAGTGTCAATCAGGAGAATATCAAATATATGCATGGAGGAACTGGATTAGTTCTGAAATTTCAGGATTCAATCACTTCACCTCTCTAGGATCAGTCATAATTTGTGGAAATAAGTCTAACCAACGAATTGTGCCACCCAAAAGGTATTATTTTGGTCTCAGGTTAGAGGATTATGTTATCCAAAATCTGCTAAACACCCACAACTGGCGAGCAACCATAAAAGATAGGGTTTATTAGCAAAAACTTATTGGGGAGGCCAAGGACCACATTGGTCTTTAGCACTAAGAGGTTAGCTAGTCCCTTTATAGATTACTTTAAACACCATTTATTCTTTTACTTCCTCAATTATCACTTTATTGTATCTAAATAAACAATATTTGTTCATTTGGATAAAAATTATATTTTGTTAGACTTGACCTCCAATAATCTGATTGAAAATATAGCAAGGCATAAAAATCACATATTTAGGTCATTCATTTCTATTATTCTTACCTGATATTGTACTGAAAATTATATATATGTATTTAGCTGTTATATTTTGAAAAAACAAAAATTTGAAAACCTTCAAACTTTCATAAAGCCTTTTAAGAAAACTGATTTTTTTTATTATAACAGTTTGGTTTGATAAAGTGTTTTGTTAGGGAGTTCCAAATGAAAATTAGCATAGTTATTTTATTTTTATTGTTTTGTAAACCTCAGATTGTTCTTCGCATACATCAAAAAGAAACATGAAATACATATAACAATAAAAAATAATTCATTTTGACGGCATGGAAAATATTTTTTTTTTTCACTCTTTTCTTTCTTTTCTATTCCATACAGTTAAAAATATTTATCTAAAATCCATCTAGAATGATTAATACTCAATCATGCTTTAGTAATGAAATGTTTCTTTTTTTTTTTTTTTTTTGCTTCAAACCATCAATCAGAATTACATTTCTTACATACTATTGACAGGGAAAAATAAAAAAAGACATCATTTCAAAAACAGTTGTGTTAGAATGTTAAATAAATAAGGCATTGATCATAGTTGTATTTTAATATTTGGTATATTATATTTTTTTTTTCTAAATCACAAACATTCTCACAATTATGAAAATAAGCTTAATTATGAATAACATTTCTTTTCATTTAAAATTTTTATTTTATTTTTTTGGAATAAGAATGCTACTCTAGACTATTAGTTTACTACCCTGCATAGAAAATAGTTATCCTTTTCATACATGATGAACCTAGATGCTAAGAGGTGTAAGGTGAACGTTAAAAAATATTGATAAATTTAATACAATTAAAAATATAGATTTTAAACTCTTTTTGTCCTAGCAGTAGTTTCAATTTTTACTCATTGATACTTACAATTTTATAAATATTTAAATTTGTGGAATGATAAATTTAAATGGATTTAATTGATCTTAAGGGGCCACGATAAAAGAGTATCTAGATGCTGGATCCTAAAGTGTGTGGGCAGAAGTATTGTGAATATCATTTCTATCTGAATGAGTTAATTTTACTTTCTTGTGCAAAATAAATATTCTAGTTTTGAAAGGGTGATAGAACATACCGGTAAAAAGTTACAGTGCTTTTTTGTGTATTCCTCCATTTAAGGAGACAAAGCCAGTGCAAAAAAAAAAAAAAATTAGCAATAGAAATTAAAACATAGATTTATGTATAACACATAATAAGAAATTTTTAATTTAATTTTAATGTTTGAAATATTTTTCCAAAAATCAATGCTTTGTCACTTACATCTATTTGCATCTAGAAGCTTCATATGTCATACTTCCAATCAATTTATTTTTTATTAATTTTTGTTCTTAATGTTCCATTCATCTAGCTTGCACATTGTATGTAAGATTTTTTAACAAATGACAATAAACAAAAAAAAATCGAATAGTGTACTACTTGTGCCGCATTACAATCAGAATTTGCTAATAAAAACCAATTATAAAACTGATCAACACATAAAATAAAATTAGTCTGTCTTATAAAGGCTGAAAATATAATGTTTTTATCTATACAGCTTATATGTTCATGCTAACTAAACAAGCATCATAATAGTATTATTGTTGCATTATTAGTTTCAAGCTTTATGATTTATGAAAACATTAAATTTCTATGAAATAGGTATTATAATTTATTTTAGAAATATAATTTCTGATACAATTAAGTTTAGGATATGTCATAATTTTAGAAACTACATAATTTTTATCATAAAAAAAGATAATATGTTCCTATATAAATAAAAGGATTCTTAAAGTTAACCACAAATGCTCTGTTCTTAAGTATTTATTAAATACAATAACCATCAGCTTTAAGATTTTATGTTTGGTAGAATAAAAATGTTAATGATAAAGAATTAAAGAATAGAATAATGTTGCCACTTAAGTATCTATTAGTATTAGGAAACAATAATAAATAAATCTAATTTTATACATAAGAATAAGTAACCTATAGTGACTACAATTTTATCTTTAAACTGCTGTCACTCAAAAATTTAAAATTCTTAGTAGATTAACAACATATAACCATTTGCAAATTCTTAAAATATAATGTGATGGGGAGAGTTTTTTCTAATTAAATCCAATTTTTCTTGGTTAAAAATCTTATAAAAGTAAAAACATATGTAAGGATATCAAAAATGTCTAATAAAAATAATAAATTTATAGTAATTTGTTTTAATTTGACCAGAACATAAGATATTTTATCAGAGGAAAATTGGTTTTTAATAAACAATAAATTGTTAAGAGGAATTTGAAGAATTTTAATAAATTTTGAACCCTCTATGACATGTGACCAATCTCAAAGATTTAACTGCATTTTATATACTAGTTCAAAATTGTTTCTTTTTTTTTGCTAAAAGCCTGATACTTTCTTAATTTAACTGGACAAGTGGAACACAAATTTATTTATGATTTTTAAAACCCAAATGATATTGAACAATAATAATAATATAGATATTACTCAACCTATTTTTTTTTTTTCAATATAATGAAAACAAGAGTGGTTTAACACTAACCACAATGTTATTTTTGTGTGCTTACCAGGTTTAATTAGAGCAACTTAAGTAAATCAGACAGAAACATAGATTAAGATACAACTGTCAAATTTTAGAAATTATTTAAATTTATAAAACAACAATTTTAAAAAGAAAAATAAGCACTGGTGAAAATTCAACAGTGATTGTTTTAATTGATAAAAATTAAATGTCATTTACTAAAACTATATTTTAATCATTATTCATATTTACTGCATTATCATTATGTTAATTGTAAAAGTACTTGAACTTATGAAGAAAAGCTTAAAATTGGCTTGATTCTCTGAGATCACTATGGGGATGCTGGTGTGCATCTTGCTTTGCAGGTGCTGGAGAGTTAAATCATTAATCCATTTCTTCATTTATTTTGTAACCAATTTCTTTCTCAATCAAAAACTACAATAGTTCTCTAAAACTTTATAAGTTTTATATTTAAATTTTATTTTATTTTATAATTCATAAAATAATAAATTGGAAATACAAAACTAGATTCTAAATATGGTTGATAGTTATAAACAAATCCAGAGAACTTCTTGATTAGGGGATGGTCAAAGCATTTATACAAGATTACAAAACATAATTTTGTGTTAATAACATTTTAACAGACCCCTGATTAAAAACCCTCTGAATTAAACTAATTTTAACTATTTTTCCAATAATTGCCTTTACATTGATGATTTAATTTTTAAAAATAATCTGAAAACTTAAAAAATGCAAAGATACTACAAGGCAGAGTAAATATTCTAAAAGATACTATGTAATCCATGTCCTGATAATATCCATGTCCTTTCACTTATTCAAATTAAATAAAAATGGTTATGTACTAACCAATAAATTAAAAGTTTATTCTTAGTTTTAATATTCAAATTCTATGTGGAATAGCCATTTATATAATACAATTATAAATTATTTTATGAACATCTGTGAATTTAAATAGTTCTATGCCACTGAAATCATTTTTAACTTGAATGAGTGATGAAAAACAATTTTTTTTTTCAGTAAGCTTTTTTTTAATTCTGACTGGTTATAGGTAGGTTTCTTAATATTAGTATTTTCCAATCTCAAGTAATAAATTTATACATAAAATAAAAACATATAATACTGATTTGAATACATAAAGAGAAATTTTTAGATCAAATTACATAGAATATTTCATTCAATTATTAAAGTTGTACCTATATTACTTTATTTCACAGTCTTTTCAGGTACATTAGGATTTAATAACAGCTAAAAAAAATAAGTTTGCAGGTAATTATGGTAACTTATTTTTGTTAACGTAATAAAATAAATACTTATTCTTTATACTTAATGTTTCTACACTTTAGATTATCCAATTATGATAATATTTATGCACCCTTAGCATAGTTTTTTGGTCTCTGACTTAGTAGACCGCAATCTACAATGATACTCAATAAAAATAATATTTTAAAAATCTAGAAGCGGAATGAATATAATAAGATGATGTACAACTTCTTTGCAAAATGGCAAAGATTAAAACTTTAAACTTTGCTCCAGTTACTGTAACAACTGATAGCAACAACCTTTTGGGAACACAAAATTATGTAAATCAATTACAAATATAAGTTTAAACCAACAGCTGTTAGTCTGATGTTTTAGATGACAATGTCAGAGACCAGCTGACCAAAAGGCAAGCAACCTTTCCAAGGAAGGTTAAGCAGAAAATCGGCTCATGTTGTTTTTTATGTTTTCACCAAACAGAGCACTTACTAGTCGGGTTCATCGGGGAACCTAATGGACAACTGTAGGCTCTGGAAAAGTCTTTTGAATTTGATAAGGGACCTATCACTCGAATAGGGCCTGGTGAATGAACTGCAGATCTTATTTTGGTGAGGGCATCTTCAGGTCTCATAGTGCCACACCAGATCTGGGCATAATTGAGGAAGAATAATTGATCATGGGTCAGGTTTATTCCAGGAAGTCTTGGTTCTTCGCCATTTTGACTAACCCATTTTTTATAAGCCTAAAAAATATAATTTTGTTTTTAATCTTTTTATCAAAAGTAAATAATAAAGTATTCAAAAACAAAAAATTACTAAAGACATTGTGGATAGTTTAATTGATAAATAACATGAACTTTTGTTTGTAACAAATTAACAAAAATCAGAGGACACATAAAAAATCCAGTGTTACTAATAATAGTATTTAAAAAAACATAAATACTTGCTAATTCTTAAATACTACTAACTTTATTTATATTGAATAATCAAATTACTATTGAAAATCAATGCATATTATATTTAAATTATTATGAATGACAGTTCAATTAAGTGGAATAACAGATTGCCTGATGCCCAAACCACATAACTTGTCTTAATACCATTATTTCATTAGAATTTTCTTTCTAATTAAAATAATATGAGTGTGATCTCTTTCTCACCATTCTCCTGAAAAAAAATTTTAAATATAATTTAAA
>NW_027114257.1:256532-270085 GCF_000696795.3 Halyomorpha halys | reverse complement strand
AGTCCGCCGGTGTTCCCCAAGGTAGTATCTTAGGTCCCATTCTTTATACGGTTTATACAGCTGACATCCCAACCCACCCTAACACAGTGCTAACAACATACACTGACGACACATGTATACTTTCTGTAAACAACGACCCAATTGATTTTCTGAATTTATTTTAATATTATTGTGTAGTAATCTATTTTTATATTTGTAGAAGCATTTTCTGAACAAATAAAGACTAAATAAGAGTATCCTGATCCATTTTATACTAGTCACTTACAATCTGTGCCTCTCATTGGCCTTGCAATCCTTGTAGAGTACTCTACCAAGTACTTGTCCTTCCATCACTCCGAAATGCTTGAGGCCATCCAAAAAATACAAGAAGATATTGACAGCATTAACGCATGGGCGTCTAACAATGATTTGAAGCTGAATGCCAAAAAAACGAAGGCCATTCATATTGGTTCCAAGCGCCTCCTTCATACCCTCCCTTACTGTCCTCTACCATTCCTTAACAACTAACCGATTCACCTCTATCCTACAATAAAAAACCTTGGTGTCACTTTTGATCAACACCTCTCCTGGAATAACCACAGTTCCCAAATCACACGCAAATCCATAACTGTACTCAAACAATTCCTAAAATTCCGTAATTCCATTCCTCAGAACACTCGTCAGCTCCTAGTATCCTCACTCATCTTCCTCCACTTCGAATACAGATCCTTGGTGTATGGAGGGCTAACACCTATTCCTTCATTTATTGAATAACCAAACCTCCACATCTTTGTAATCAAATAAATAGGCATGTATTGATTAACATTATAAACAGTAGTAAAGCCAATATACCAATGCAATTTCATTCTACTATCTGAAACTTGTAAACGCTTGCCAGATAAAAATCTCACTATATGAACCATGTATTTATTCTTAGGGGACATATGTCCCAGAATAAAATTATTTTTTCATTTCATTACCAAGTAAATTCTTCCGGTTCGTCATGGCAAAGGAGATAAAAACCTAATAAACTACTAATGGACAAGGTAACTACCTCTATTTTGGCACTTAAATAGTGTTGTTATTTCTCAATATCTCCTTAAGATCTCTTTTCATTCCTTATCACCTGTAAGCATTAAATATCCCTCGGCCATATATCTCCTTTAGCAAGGATTTAAAGCGGATTCCTTTAGAGCATGTTTTTATCCACTTAGCTATTAGCAAGGATTTAAAGCAAATTCTTTTAAAGCGTGTTTTAATCCACTTAACTATAGTCAAATGTTCTGGAAAATATGTGGTGGTGGAATAACATTTTTATTTTTTGAAGAAGTCAATCTCAAGAGCTTTGAATTATTTCTAACTGCTTACCATGTTTTCAGGCCTCTTTCTTATTTGAATGCAACTAATGAACTATATTGCACCAATCGAGTGTTTAGAAACAATCTTATTTAATCCTTCATATGAGGTGTTAGTTTTTGGCAAATATTGAATGGATTTAAATTTCTTATTTACATTCCTTGATAAAAGTTTATATGAAATGCCCATTATTTTTTCATATAACCCATTAATTTCTTCTTAAATTCCAAGTTTTTATGACTAGGTATAAAGTAATACATATAATCTCAAGCTGAGAGGATGTTTTGAGTAATTCTTCAAGATGTTTATGTATTTATTATTTTTGTGATTATTTTACCCTAATCCCAATGCTAGAGATAAAAGATAAAATTTATGGTAGTAAAAATGAACTCTCTAATTTTTAATTGACATTAACTCACCCTGTAAGACTGTTTTAGGCCACCGTTGTCAGCAATATTTTCACCTTGCGTCATTCTTCCATTCACAAATTGATCAACTTGTTCTAATTTGTATCGGTTGTACTGATCTATAAAGCATTGCGCTCTGTCACGAAACTCACGAATTGTAGCATTGTTCCACCACTGCATCATATTTCCATCTTTGTCAAACTGTCTGCCTAGAAATATGATAAAACAGCACTTGTTAAAAAAAAATTGCGATGATAATTGAACTTTAGTTCAAGGTAAAAGAGGATGCAAAACTTATTTATTTTTTTTTTTTGTTTTAATATAATTTCTAATTAGAAGCATACAACACATGAACTTATATATAGTGATACCTTTATCATCAAATCCATGAGTTATTTCATGTCCAATGACTACTCCTATACCACCATAGTTCAAAGATTTAGGAAAATGTTGACTGTAAAACAGAGGTTGAAGTATACCAGCTGGGAATACTAAAAATAAAAGAAAAAAAAATACTTTTTTTAAAATATTCTGAACCAGAATAAACAAGAATTTAAAAAACAAAATAAAATAAGAACTATGTCCCTACCAATATCGTTTTTATTTGGATTGTAAAAAGCATTCACAATTGCTGGTTCAGTGGACCATTTGTCTTTATTCACAGGTTGACCTAGTTGTTGGAGGTTGTGCAGGGCATCATAGTGGAAAATATTGAATACGTTTTCAAGGAACTGGTCTTCTGTTATGTTAAGCTATGACAGAAAAGTATTTAAGAAGAATTATTGCAAAAAATAAATTAATTATAATAAGGTAGTTGCTGTAGTGGCTGGACTCTACACAAATCTTATATTTAGTTATTTTAAGATTACAAAACAATCTACATTTTACCATTGCAGCCATAATTCATACTACAAACAAAACCATTTTTATTCTTATTGGTATAGTACCATTTTTATACTTATTGACCATTTTTTTATATATATTGGCATATTACTTCCTATATCGATACCATAATGCAGATTAGCCTAATAGTTAGCATATCTTATTACTAATTTAAACTAAACTGTGAGGATTATTTGTTTAAGATTTTTATTTTTAAGCTAAATAGTTGAGAAAATTTGGAAAAACTCCTTCCTTTGAACTGAGGAGGAATCTGCTAACATTTAAGTTTTAATAATCCTTTGAATATTCTATGATATGATCACTCCCAAGTTTGTTCAATTTCAATCCCAATATAGATTTTTGTCTAATTATTCTTCCTTCAACTATTGTATGCAGGATAAAAATTTCTCAAATTTTTATTAAGATAAAAGTTTTCCATTTTTTTGACCTTTTAATCTTTTTTAACTTTGTGAAAATTGTCAAGAAGGTATGACTGAAACTATGATTAATAAAGCATCTCTATAAAATGGGACTGATAGAGTCCCCTATCTGCAGGTTCTGCAGAAAGGAGGAATAGACTGCTTACCACATCATGTGCAAATGTGATAAAGTGGCAAGAACACGATTCCTCATCTTTGGTAAGGATCGTATCTTGGATCCCAAACTTTGTGAAACTGTGGATCCTTACACAGTGTCCAGATTTGCAAAGGCAATTGGCCTGTTTTGAGCAGAGGAGGGACGGCGTACAATAGGCCCTCTGAAGCCGAAGTGCTTCTTGGGGGGTTTAAAAAAAAAAAAAAAAAAAAAAGAAATGACTGAACTATGATTAATAAAGTATGTTTTACATTATAGGCAACTTTCCCTATTTTTTAATGTTCTTACTTTTTTAATTGAAAATTAAATAATAAAAGGAAAAAGAAATTTGGATAAATTAATCATTCCGAAATTAATGAATAAGAAATAGTTAAAAAATTGTTTTTGGCTGAAGTTCTCCGTTCAGAACCTTTATAGCTCTAGAATAGGAATATCAAGATTTATTCCTCTGGGCCGCCCTGATATAAATATTGACTTGATCAGATGAGAAACTAATCCATGATCATCAGAACAAATCTTCTGGCACCCTCGTCCTTAACTGCTCAGCCACCAGGTCTCAAATTTTTAAATATTAAATCAAATAATTTTTCCTTTGCATTTGTTTCTTTAGATGGAGACAATATTTGTGATTTAACTTGATTAATTTATAACTTAATGATTAATTTATAACTCAACTCGATGTACTTTTCTCAATCTTCTGTAAATATTTTGAGTTCTTTACAAAATTAAAGGATTTTAAGTGTTTGTGAGCATCTTATCAAGAATGAAGGAATACTAATAAATTAAAATACTGACTAACCATGACATATTCTTTGTTCAGTTCTTCTGGATCAGTCAAAAGCTCAGGATAACCAATTCTTTCATTCATTGCATTTGCTTTTTCTTTTGCTACTGCTCTTGTTTCATGATCCATCCAGTGGTTTTCTTCCAATAACTCATTGAAAGCTTCTCTAATTGTGTGTATCATTTCAAGAGCTGTTTCCTAAAAAAACAAACAAATTTTCTAATATTTTATAAAATTTTTTCTTTTAAATAATTAATCTTCATTTTTAAGCAGTTAAGTTGGTTAACTGTTGAATAACTTAAATTAATCATATACAGAGTGAGTGGCTGTATTAGGATATTGGTGCGGTCCAATCTCCGTCACAAATACAGACTGATACAAAATTTGAAATATGATGCTGCTGTTGGAATACGATTTTGAATCAAACAAAATAATAATGGTAATAGTAACAAATCATTTTTTCTGATCTTAAAATAATTTTTAAAACAGGTGACAGAGCTCTAGTTTTCAGAGATCTGAATTCTAAACACAAGGAATAGAACTGGCTCAACAATAAAAATGGAAAAATATTTTTGTCTTTCCTAATCAAGTATAATTTTAAATTAAATAGCCTCAACAAACCACACAGTGTCCACACAACTAAGTGATTTTTTGTAAGGAAAAAAAACATTAATGCAATAAATCTATCTCCAAAATTAATTTTTAAATAGGCAAATTGGTCGGTATTTAGAGGCATAATTGATGAAAAATTAGATATTAAAATTATAATTAAAACTCCTAATGATATTTAAGAAAATATTAAATGATCAAACACAGTTATCAAAAGTGACATGTCCATATCTATACCTCAAATCACCACTAAACACTAATTGGAAGAAATACTGTCCAACCTCAAAATCCTCTTGTCAATTAAAAATAGATAAGGAAATTATCTATATATGTATATAATAATTAATAAAAAACAACTATAAAAAAACTTATCACAAATAAAAAAGATGAACTCATTTGAAATAAATGTAGTAATATTGAAGACCTAAATGATACTGAATATATCTGCAACATTATTTTGATACAGATAACAATCAATCCAAATTTCTACAAAACGGCCCGTATGCAAAAAATTTTTAATAACTTAAATGCCAATACTAAACAAAACTAAGAACAAGAATACAAAATTCATTTGTATCGTTACTGGGTGAAATTGGTTACATGAAGAATTCAACAATATAATGTAATTTTTTTCTTACTTTATTTAATTCACAACCGTAAAGAATTTTTTATTAGCAGCGAATGTAATGTAAAATAATTTCATTAAAGTTGAAATTTGAAAATCAATTTAGAAGTTCTCTTCTCCAGCTTCTGCATAAACATTGTATTTTATTAGGTAAGTCTCATATTTATAGTCCTTGAATTATAGAACTTATGTACACAGTAAACTGTGAATTAATACTTAATGATGAATTACTAAACTAAATAATAAATTAATACTTTATTGTACATATGGATCATTTAATTTCATTTTATTGATTTGGGAAGGAGCAGTGCTGATAAGTCACTGTACTTTTGACTGAATTGTTTCAGTTTCATTAGTTTGTTTTTTTTGTATATTCATATACAAAGGTATGCGCTATGAGTCCAAATCAGTTGAATGGTAAATATTAATCTTTAGTTCAGTCCTGGTTAGTCGCTTGTCTAACAGCAATACAAAGTATTTTACTGTTTCTGTTAGATGTAAACTTATAAAAATTATTTCTTTAAAAAAAATCAGCTCATAGGGAGAATATTCTTAATAATTTGAAAATTTATTCCAAGCTTCTTCTATTTCTTAAAATAATTAAAATTCTTAAATTTCTTCTAACATAAAGAAGAATACTAAATTCATTTTTCCTACAGCTGGATGTTATAGCTTTACATGAATAATTTAAAATGAAAAACATTGTAAATTATAAATGTAAAATTAGAAAAAAAAAATTATGTTTAGATCATAGAGAAATTTTGAGTAATAATTGTTTTGAAATGGATATAATATAGTAATATTTCCTCAAAACTTCTTACTTGATAAAATTAAATTTTATTACATCATAGTATACATTATTTATAATTATCTTTTCTTCATTGATCTGACAAAGCTAAATACTATATCATATTAAACTCACAAAAGGTCTATGAGAGACGAGGATAGTAAAGATTTAACGTAATAATAATAAACATTATAGCTCACATAACAAAAATATGTTAAAACTGAAAAATTCAATATTCTAGAAAAAACATCTTAGAAAAACTTCTTTTAAATTTCAATAGAAATTTTATAGTTTTTTTTAAGTTGATTGACTCAAATTATGCATTTTTGAGTTTTTTTACTTTTCTTGTGGGTGAGTATTGTGTAAACTGCAAAATTCATTTAAAAAGGTCAGGAAATTATAGAAAAACAGCATTAAAATATAGAAAAATAATTAATCAGTAATAATATTTTAGGCTAATTCTTAGTCATAACAATAGTGAAATAGATATAAGTAAAAATATAAACTATCTCATTTATATATACGTACCTTACTATTCTGATTAAAATTTCTTTTGATATATAATGCTCCTACTGCCATGCCCATTTTTTTATTAGTCCAGTCAACACATTGACTCCATCTATTTCTTTCTGATTGAATGCCTTGGAGAATTCTGCGGAATTCAGTATGTTTAGCTTGATATTCATCTATCATATGTGGAGAAACTGTCATTACCAATCTCCATAGAACGTAGTTATAAATAACCCTGAAAGCAGTAAATTTTATTTCTCAAATTAAACCTTTAGAATAATATAAAACTTTTTTTATGTATTATCATAACATTTAATTACTTTATATCACTTTCTGATATTATTTTCCCCATCTGGACAAAGTAAGGCATCGCATAAGCCACAACAGTTTCAGTTTCTTCAACAGGAGTGCTGAGGAACGTGTTCAGGTATTGCAGCCAATCAATTTCTGGTACAAGACTTTTCAAATGTTTTATTGTCATTTTCCTGTAAATGGAACTTGTATCATGACGATCAGCTTGTGGAAGGGATGCCTAATAAATTAGATTTGTAATTAGTTAGATTATATTAGAGCTGAATCACTAATATTTAAAAATAAAAAGAAGTTCTTGTTAAAGTTCCATACTGTTATTGATTTAGAGTTTTAGTGAAATTGATATTGATACTTCTCCCTAAATAGAAAATTAAAAACTTTTAAAGTAATCTTAACCTTAATGTTCATAAACATCTCAATAAAAGTCATTAATAAATTTATTTTCATTAATGAAAATTAATGGTAATAATATATTTAATCGTAAACAACATATAGTGTTTATTGTATGAACTTGTTTAAACATGGCTAACATTATTCAAACTATAAGTGGATTTAAATCTAAATTCTGGAAACTAAATCAAGAACAATGTATAGCTGTGAGGTATTAATATATACATATGTTTGTTTAAATGATCTTAAATATTCATTACGTTTGCTAATTTTTTCTCAAATTGTATAACTTCCATCAGTTCCACAGCTGCTGTGGCTGGATCTGCTCCTAATAATATTGCGATTTCTGTCATATATTTGTGATAAGCTGCCAGATAATCTGCTTCAGAACTTGGTTTTAAGTAATAGTCTCGAGACGGAAGACCCAAGTTCATTTGATCAAGCTAAACAGATTTATATATTTTCAATGATTAATACTAAAAACAAAGAATATTTCATTAAAATGTTAGTTTAGTAATACTAAATATAATATAATGTTGTTAGAATAAAATACAAAATATTAATAATTATATCATCACTATTTGATGATGCATAATAATATAGCCAAAATAGCTGCAGAAAGTTAAAAAAAAATGAGGGAATGAAAATGTTTCCAGATACATTTAAAAAAAATTATTAAAAAATACTGATACAAAAGTTTATATGGATCATATGATTATGAAATGATTAATTGACAGCTAGCTATCGTGGTATGTCAGTTGTAAATTAAAAATATTAAACAGCCAGAATCAGTGATAAGACCCTCGGAACATTGCAACATCATAACTACAATGGCAGAAAAAAAAGCAGCAGGAGCTAGGAGTGTTTTATCAGTTACATAAATTAAAGTTATCACAATGAATAAATACTAAAGGTCTTTAGAGTAAAGAGGACTTTGTTTTGTCTTACTAGAAATCAAAAATCAATTTTTAAAACAAATGTGGTGTCAGATATTGTTGTTTGGAGTCCAAATGACTGGAGCCCAAAATTATATTAACAATTACTACATTAAACCTGTTAAATATGAAAACAGCCAATTGAATGGCTCAATCCTGCTTTTAGAAGATATTAATACTAAATAATTTAGAGTAATATGTCAACTATTTTAATTAACAAAAAACAGCTTAAACTTCCTTGAGATCTAGCTGTGTAAATGATTGTATTCAACATTTATTTGTACTTATCAAATGATTCGTTTTTGGGATTCACATTCCTGTAAATTATTAATTACAGCAGAAGTTTAAATTATGGGCCTGGTAGTCAATGGTGGCCAATTTTGAAATCCTTTCTAAATTTTTTCTTCTTCACAACCCGGGCATATGTTATGTATCGATGTATGAACAATTATTGATATTGTTATGTCTTGTTATACCTGTGCCGGTATGATACCTGTCAACAAAGGGCACTTTGCTGGTGGTTAATGGGTACAGGTGGAAAGGACCCTTCCCAGCAAATCCATTAACAGAGGTATCGCCTGCTGGCTTTGTCGGTAGGCAGATCAATTATAGTTTGTAACAAAAACCTGTACCAAAGACTTGGAGCTCCTTTTAATGTATTCTTCTAGGGCATGGCTAATAATAGCCCATGAGGAAATAAGATTCCCAAAAGGCAATGGCCCTTTTTGGAACAAGTGGGGGCAGATGTAAAACAGGTTAGAGGAACACAGAAGACAGAAGTAAGAAGATGAGCTAGAGAAGAGCATGTACTTCGAGGAGACGAAGTCCTAAGATAGACCTATCGGATCTGGAACGCCATCCCATAGAGCTTACACGACACCAGCGGCAAAGACGTCACTACACATGTTGTATTAAAGATGTCAGGATGAGTGCATATGCATAAATGGAGAAATTTCTCAAATTAGGTGAGAGAGCTACTATCTATGACAATCTGAAATAAATAGGGTGGATTTCTAGTTCTCCCAAAAAAATTAATTTGTGATAAATTCCCATTTATTCACTTGCCCCAAACATACACTTGTATATATTGTTTATACACTTGTGGTTACACACTACAACACTTTTAAAGATTGTAAAAATAAAGTATAGTTTTTGCTCTATATCTAATGTATAATTCAGTCATGATGGATTAAGGGAAATTCTTTACTAAAATAACTAATCATCAAAATCTTGTTAGCTTGGTTTGACAAGATTCTAACTTGACTAAAAACAAAACTTTAAAGTTACAATTTATTATTAAAGGTTATCTCTAGATAGATTTTTGTAACACTATTTATGTTTGTTGAAGATACTGAGGTGATTTCCTTTACAGGTAGAAACAACGTAATTGTGGAGAAAAGCTGAGGTGACTTGATTCTTTTACATTCATTTAATTTTTCATCAGTGGAACCATCTTTCAAGATTAAATGTATTATTCTAAGGTAGTGGTGGTTCCTAGATAGTTAGAATGCAGGTACTCTCAAACATAATTATGATGGGGGAAAATTTTGCAAATACATACTATCCAAAATATTTATAGTCATGAATTCAAAAATATGGCATAAAATATTTATCGCTAGTAAAGAAACCTTTAGTTTTTTCACAATACAACTTCTGTTCAATCAGAGTAAAGCAAAACCAGCAATATCAAGAAGGTATTAAAAAGGCTAATTGTAAATACTTTTTATTAGCGAAATATAGAGTAATTTATTTCTTTTAAAGAAGATTATTAATAAATGAACATAAACAAATGAGGAACGAATTAGAAATTGATTTAACTTTTTAAGTTAAATTGGTTGTAATAAGTTTGTTGCAGATTTGGCCCAAAATAGAAATAATTCCTTTCATTTCAAAATCCTTACCCACCCAACCCCATTAGTTCTTAATCTTTCACCCCTAACAATCCCTGATAATCCTCTGAGACGTCTGAAAAGAAGATGGCCACAAGATCTTCTAATTTATAGCAATAATTGAAGTATTGGACCATTCCTAATTAACTTCACCCAGGGAGCGAGAAGCAGCAATATTATAGTACAATTTGTGCTATGATATAGAGAGGGAATAATAGAAGGCTGCCCTTTCAACTTGCAGCCCACACCTCAATCCACTTCTGATATCTGTTCAGGAAGTTCACTGCTGAAGTAGTGCGGATAGCATCTGTCAGAATGAAGGGGTTCCGCATCTTTTTATGATTAATCTTCTATATTTTATTCTTTTATAAAGTTCGGGTGATCATCCGCCCATATCCAGATACACAATAACTGCCACTGTTATAAAATGTAGATGCAATAGATTTATTTTCAGCCGAAGAACTGAAAGGAAATAGATCAGTTCTATATTATTCAGTTTGGCAAAGTAGGCAACAGTTTACAGGCCACGCGCTTTTTAAGAGTCTCGCGGCCTGTGATGAGAGTTGAATTAATTTTAATTATCTTGACTAATATTTTAGATTTATTTTAAAAAGGAGAAAAAAAAGAGTTTATAAAGTACTTATTTTTTTAATAAAAAAAAAAAATAAACCAATTACCCTGACAGATGTAAAAAAAACATCCTGACGCTACTTCGCTTAACATTTCTCGAAAACGTTTTTGTATAATTTCAGAACGTACTCATAATTAACTTCACCCACGCTCATTATTCACGTGAGTGGGACTAATTGACATTTGTTCAGTATTAACAGCTAAAATTTGTTGTTGGTATAACATTTAATTAAATTTATCTACATGCAGTATTCGATTTATTGTTATTAAATCGGTATTGGACTGAACAGTGTGCCAGACTATATAAAAAATCTGATACTAAATTTATACTATACTTCATTGTACCTTTTTTTATTTTTTTTTTATGCAATAAAGATTATTGAATTGAAACTGGGAGTGGGGCCCCGAGATTTTATTGCTTAAGGGCCTTTAAATAGCTGAATCTGAAATGTACTTACTCTTTTTCCAAAAAAGATTAGATCTGTAAATGGCTGGCTTTATGCAAGTAATAACTACCGGACTTGATAACAGCCAATGGCTTGATAATATCGCGCGTCAAGATTATATGAATCGATAAGATAAAATCGTTTTCAGTAAATCGAACCTAATCAATCTAGTAGGCACCTCCACTAACTCCACTCTGAAAATGAAATTGGTCCTTTTGTGAAACTTGGTAAAAAGATTTTCTTTAACATGACAATGAAAAATAAATAGAGTCCATAAACATTTCTATGGTAAAAGAACATTCTTTAGGGGAAGGAAGAAAGCAATTATAGGTTTTTTAATGAAATGTTACTTCGGTACCAATGGCGCATTTTTTGAGTATTTTTACTTGAATCTAATGTTAATTAATAATAATAACTGAATAATCAATCTTTAAAAAAATTGCAAATTTTACTGTAAACGAAAATTTACACATTGCTACGATACTACAGTATACTGGCGTGGAGTTGTAGATTTGTAGTTTTCACCAGTGGCCAGGGAGAAGAAAGAGAAGAGATCAAAAGATCATGGTAATGCTGCAATCGACATAATCTTCGGAAAGGTGATCCCACAGCGACTTCCTTACTTTAATTTCATTTATGAAACGTTTCTTATCATCTACTCCCCCCCTCCCGTATGTATAAGGACGCGTTCTGTATTAATTTCAATTGTTGTTTTCTTGACTACGCCTGAAACTTACACTTCTATGAGTTTCATACTAAGTTTAATCTTAAATCGCGTGGAAGCTTCAAATTAAGTTTATTCACTGCTTTGTTCACATAGAATTATCATACCCAAAGCCAGATTAAAATGTATACAAGCTTGGTAATAGGATTAAAAAGTGCAATCCCTTATTATAAACTTTTAGATATTTTTGCTTCACATTTATGTACATACAAATTTTTTTTCATGGTTAAATTATTAAAAATCATCTTTGCCTCAAGTTCAACAAGAGATTCAATGACTTTTTTTCTGTGTCGGATGGCATTGATTAATTCCATATGGCGAAAAATTAATAATCTTTATTCTATGAAATCTCTGTAGGGTAGTTTGCCCAATATCTTTGTTACTTCTATTATGTATTAAGTTAAATATATCTGATTTATTCATATACTATACCACAACTATTTTTGTTCATAATATTTATGGATGCAACATGTTTTGCATAGTCTGTTACTTTTAATACACTTTTATAAACAATATTTTGATTTGTATTTAAATCTGCTAAAATATGCTGGACATTCAAAGGTAATATGTTAAAGAGTGCCGTTACCGTTGTGCAAGTAGTTATTGCAAATTTCATGATTCGTCATAAGACTGATATAATTTTTTATGAATTATATTTTTCCTTTTGTGAGAACCACTGTTTTCGAATGAAATATATTTCCATAAAACTGCTCGATGGGGTTCTTCCGATATTATTTTTGCCAGTTTTCTATTTGATCTAATTTAATCATTTTATAATAATCGGTGTAAGGCAACTTAGTGTATACCGGCTCAGCTGTTGTAAGTCAATTCAACAACTTCATCTTGCAAATTATTGTCAATATTTTCAACTAGAGCAAAAAGTGAATTTATGAATTTTGGCCTATTCACATTTTCAATATCTCAAAGCATAACTTAAAAATCTTCACTTATGATTTGGAGGTGTTTTTTATATAATTCCAATTCTCCGCCAGTTATATTCAACTATTGCAAATTTGAGGAAAATATTGAAATTTTTTACGTCATAATAAAAATTTTAACTTGTCCAATTTAAATTGAAAGCTTAAAATAATTGAATTTTCTTGATGAAGTTAATTACAATCCAAATAAAAATATTTTACCCTGGGTTGCCTGTAAACTTTTGATTGAACTGTATTCGTATTCATGGCCCACTTAAAACTTCATAGATCCCGTAACTATATTACATTGTTCCTGAGGTCAATGTTGACCACTTTGATAATGGGCCCTTCTATAAAGCTACCTACCAGAAAAGTTGGTATGATTCGATTATATCCCCGTCATGTCAATTAATATGCAGCCATTGTCATCTATGTACTCTTATAATTCGATAAAAGCGAGGATGTATATGACACGTAACCTAATCATTTATATCGCTATTGAATCTTAAGTGGCTTTAATCAATGCTTTCAACTGAGATAGAACCAGGTATCACAAAGTAATATTTTCTGACGACGATCGAAGTGGACACCGGGCGTTCACATAGATTCCAATCTTCCATAAAAGACCAGCTCGGGCGAAAGCCAAGGGTACAAAAAGAAAATCACGATTAAGAGATGTGGAAGACATTACATAAGTTAAAAACTATCATGAATTATGCAATTTAAATTTTTGGTCTATTTTTTTATTTTTAATAATAATACTTTTATTTATTAATA
>NW_027114257.1:254326-255434 GCF_000696795.3 Halyomorpha halys | reverse complement strand
AACAACAGGCCATCCTCCGAATCGGTCCAGAGCGTCACGAAGGGGTTTGTCTCCTACTTTTCTGATCTGCTCTGTAAAAATCCATATCATTATGTTATGGTTATATTAATTTATATTTGTAACTTTTTTTAAAAAACTATTTAACCACTCCCGTAATAATAAAAATTAAAGCTTAAACACAAAATCTAAATCTTGTGACCAGAGGAAGAAAAAAACCTAAAGGCACCTCTGACTAGCATTAATATAATTTATGATGTTATGATAGTAGATCTCTTATACACTTTCTTATCAACCAGCTTCTGTTCTCATGCATATAGGAAGAGGTCTTTAGTCATATTAGTGAGTTGCTGCGTCCCATAGTTTTTGATGAAATCGTCTTCAGTGTATTGACATTATACACTAACTCTTTATAAACCAGGATTTAAAGTCTTGTTACTAATAGTACAAGAGCCGGGAAGACAAAAAGGCAGTTATCTCACCCCAATTTTTGACTACTTTAATGAAAACTAGGTATAATTACTAGTCAAAATTGATGATTCTGCCAAGTATAGGTAGGGGTAATAAAAAATGGCGTATTTTAAGTTTTCAAAACCTTAAAATACATTAATTTTTCATTCGAAACTCTATATCTTAAAAACCAATAACAAAACTAGAAAATCTAAGAGAACATTATTTAAAGAAGAGTAAATTTCTGAAATATTAGCCCTAAAAGAGCTATTTACGTCCAATAGTTCTCGAGACATAGCTTTATAAAAAGCAAAATTTCTTAAAAATGTACTGAAAGATTAGTAGTTCGTTAATTTATTTTGAGAAATCTATATCTCAGGAACTATGTGACATACAGATGTCTATTTTAACTTAAATTAAAGCTAGTTTAATGGACTATAAAAACGTTTAAGAACTTTACCTTCGTAAGAATAGTCGTTTTCATGATATTTGCTAAAATAAATTGATTTATTGTTATGTGGACAATAAATTTGATTTATGAAAAACTTCAATTCAGAAACCAGTAGACGTACAGATGTCTGCCAGCGCTCAAATTAAAGCTAGTTAAATTTACTACAAAAAAGGTAATTATGTTTTTCTCTGTAGGAGTAGTAGTTTTTAT
>NW_027114257.1:247651-249861 GCF_000696795.3 Halyomorpha halys | reverse complement strand
ACGTACAGATGTCTGCCAGCGCTCAAATTAAAGCTAGTTAAATTTACTACAAAAAAGGTAATTATGTTTTTCTCTGTAGGAGTAGTAGTTTTTATGATATTTGACAAAATAAACTTACAAAATTTTAATTTCTAGTTGTTCAAAATAAATTCACTAACTACTGATCTTTCAGTACGTCCCATACAACATTTTTCTAAAACGTTGCTTTTTAAAAAGCTATATCTCTAAAAATATTTAACGTAAATAACTCTATTAGGGCTCATATTTTTGCAAATTTACTATTCTTTAAATGGCGTTCTCTTGGGTTTTCTTGTGTTGTTCCTACTTTTTAAGATATAGAGCTCCAAATGAAAAATTGTTTTTTTTTCTCGCTTTGAAACAGCTGCCATTTTTTATTCCCCCTACCTATACTTGGCAGACTCATTAAGTTTGGCTAGTAATTACACATAGTTTTCATTAAAGTAATCAAAAATTGGGGTGAGATAACTGCCTTTTATCTCCTCATGGGTTCTTGTACTATAACGTTCGTTTGTATAATAAATCAAATCGACGTTTAAGATTTAACTAATTACTGACTGACTACTAACTAATTTTTCTTTACTAAATGACAAATATTATTTAATATAACAACTATTATTAATAAATAAAAAAAAGTTAAGATATCAAAAAAAAATTTTTCTCCCGTCCGTATGTTAGTATATTTTGTCCCTTTGACAAATTTTGAATAATTAAATTGGGAATATCAGGTAAATGTTACTATTTTTATTGTAATATAAAACAAAACTATGAAGTTTGGCTAAATTTGTATTAGCCGTTTTTGTATGAAAAATCTATGAATTTTATATAAAAATTATATGATCTTCCGCCATTTTGATTTGACGTGGTAAATGTCCTATTGCTAGAAAGTGTTTTTCAACGTGACCATCAACAAATCGTTAGGCACGTGGAGGTACAAGAAAAAATAGACTATGCATGTGCCTAGTTGTAACCTTGATGAAAAGTTGAGGAAGCTAGTAGTGAATCAATTGGAATTGAACTAAATATCACGATAATTAAAAACACTTTTGAACACTATCCGAATAATATAACAACAATATGAAGCTATATCGCTTTTCACCACCTGTTAGCAAGATGCACTTATATATCATAATATGCCTGACGGTTAATTGATAGTTTTAAATCGTGTTAAAACACGATTGATTAAGACCTGCCAACAGCTCTAATAGTTAAAACGTTTTCTCGTGAAAAGTAGAGGGAAAAAACCTGAGGATTATAATTTACATGTTTTATTTTATTTATAAAATAATACTTAGGGTTATAATTAATATAAAATATTTTTTATGACAATTAATTTACAACTAAATTGTATTAAAATCTTAGTATCAGTTACCTAAATATGGAATATATAGTAAGTGACAGTAGTACGATCGTGAAAAAATTCGATTCTGGACAATATGGACTGAATGTGTGTTTATGTATGATTGATATTAGCGAAGTTCAGAAACGAAGATGTGTACGATACTGAAATTACGAATTTAAAGTAAGTAAATACCTGGGACGTTTCAGGAATGTTTCCGCTAAAATTCACTGACCGGATAAAAATTATCATAAAAATTGTTAGTGCTGTACACTCATGTATTATAAATTTATGTTGAATAAATATTAATATGATTAGTAATAGAAATATCATGTAATATTTAATCATAGTAATAATTTTTGATCTTTTAAACAATAAATTTTTAATAAAAACGCTATTGGACCATGCTAAACCAGTGATTCCCAACATGGATTTCACGGACCACAAGTGGGCTTAGGCATTCTCAGATTTGGGACACGGGAAGAGATTCCTGTATCACATAGTTTGGAAGTAAGAATATTCAATGATGTGTATCAACAGGCATCGTATCTAGCTAGTCGTTGATGAATGATAAATAATTCATTGTTAATACGTAAATACCTTTAGGACGATTCAGATGTTGAATGCGGAATGTTTGTAACAATTCTTATTATGCATGAACAATAAACAATCGAAAAAAACACTAATAAGCCACCTATGTTCATAACGATAATTTGACAGAATACTAAAAAAAAAAAAAGAAAAAAAAGGGGGGTGGGATGACTGATTGCGCGAACATACGAGAATCATTCATAAATTCGATCGGCATCTTAACGCTTCCATGAAAACCTAAATAATTATTCAGAGGATAAAT
>NW_027114257.1:240259-247366 GCF_000696795.3 Halyomorpha halys | reverse complement strand
CTTTAGTTGTTAGCTGACCGGTTTTAACAGATAAATACACTATAAAAGTGCTTCAGGAATTACATTTAAAGTAACCTAACAATATTTTCCAGGGGAGACTCCCCTTGGTCCTCAGTCAGTTAAAAGGGGCAGGCCGCGGATGGTTTACTTTCTAGATTAGTCTCCAGACTTAAATGAGTTGGGAACCACTATAATAAACAGTTTAATAAGTTTTTGTCATTTACGTCTTAATCTTAACTTTATATATTTTTTCCAATAATGTGAATTCTGTTAATTTTTTTAAGTTGCAGCTTAATTTAAACTTAGCTGAGTTTTGCAGAAAGAAAAAAACTTGTGAGGGAGCCTTAAATATTTGAGGACATATAACACACCAATATTTAGCTTTTAATAATTTTATCAATCCTAACAAGACCAGATTTGTTCCTTAATTCATTAAATTGTGGTTTAAAGAATATATTTGAGGCAAAATTACATTAAATTTTTTAAAACATGCTCATAAAAACTCGTTGTTAACATGTACAAGAAATATATATAAGAAACGGTTCTTTGACACTGTAGGTGAAAGAATCTTTTGAAGACCATGTTTCACGCTGTTTTTTCTACATCACAACAGCGTAAACGATTAGATCTCTGTCTGTTAAAGGTCCCAGACTCTTGAACCCTCCAGGTTTCCTCCTTATATACACACAAGCATATACATACATGTATGAATTGGATACTTGGAAGATATTATAAATCTCTTAGTTATTGTGTTTGAAACTTAATGTTTCCTGTGGTTTACCAAAATTTTAACATACTATAATTAATAACGATAGTTGACCGTATGAAGTAGAGAGTTGACCAACTGACTCAGTTGTTAGCAGAACTTCATTCTTAGAGCCCAGATGAAGCCCTGCAAAGTGGGGCGAAACGTTGGTTTACAATAAATAGTTCTCTTTTACTATTTTGATACCTTTATTGACCGCAACCCGGAGTATCCTACAACAATATACTATAATTAAGTTTTGTGACACAAAATATAGTGAAAACAATAAAAATTTATGGTAATGGTACCTAGTAGTTAGTATTTGGAGTAGAATTTTCGTCCGAATACCATTTTTTAGTTGATTTTCAGAGTGGGCTCTATTCCACTATCGAAAACCTCGAAAAATAAAACTGTAGTTTTCAAAAAATCAGAACAATTAGACGATAACTTCCAAGATCTTTGACTATTTTCTAAATAGATGTTTGTTTTCATAAAGGATTAAAGAATTTGTTCATTAGACCCCAGTGAGTTTATTTTGGTTGATTAATAATTATTAGTTATATACATCGATGTTCTTAATTATTATACCGAAAAAATGAATTTCCATGTCATACAACCAGATAACACTTGTTTTTTCATATCTGCCTAAACATCACTGATATCCTACTAGAGCCTAGCTTAGTGGCCGCAGACACGCCATTAGTGTCCTATATTCACTTTTAAGTCGGTCACACACGGTGTCCCTAAAATTAAGTTTAACAAGTATTAGGTAAAATTTAATAATTCCTGAATTTTACGCCTATACTATATATTGGCGTCCCTGGATATGAAAACATCTGTGTTAAGTTTGCCACATTACCAGAGTCCCATGAGAAAATTAGATTTGCTAACCTTTAAGTGTTATAACAAAAATGACAGGTTTTGACGAGGGACCAGAGTCAAATTAAGCAGGTGCAGGCCCTTCCTGGACATGTCAAACTTTACCATCCACTCTCGGGCTTGGGGAGAAGGACGCCTACCTCGGGAGCGTTCTGTCACCTATGGCCAATGAGGAATGAAATTCAAAAATAAGGTAACGCCCCAACCATTGACCAGACGAAGTCGTAAGAAGGGCAACGAGACCTGGACATCCCTTATGAACGAGACGACACCTACGGAACTACATCCCACGGCATGAATTATTCAAATCAACAGTTGTAAATATAAATTAAACAATAAGCAATAATGTAAGAATCATATTTTATGGCAACAATTCATTTGAATAATTTTAATCATTGTAATAAATTGAAAATAAATACTTAGTTTTTTTATGTAGTTTATATACTATTATATAACCCAATATACCACCCTTTATTATACTATATATTTAATGGTAACAACATTTTATAAATATAAAGGTATTTAATTGGTAAACTGGTAAACACACAAATAGCCTTTGGAAAAGAATCCAATCATAATAATAGTTTTTTAGGGCTCAATATATAAATAATTAATTAACTTATTTTTGGAAAATTGCCTTCAGCGATTATCCTGGCATCCCGATTAAATCTCAAGGCAGTACATAGCACTAGATCTGATATTATGTAATATTTTATAAGAATAACTGCTTTATCCCATTTAAAATAATATGTAAATAGATTTCTTATAATAGTTCCAACTACTATTACAAGCACACAACAGCCCAGACCTTGCACAGTATTGTGATGTAACTACGGATTGTTTCCAAATGTGAAAGGAGCATAAAAGGTCGCCATTTCTCCACGGACGAGTTATGACCTGTAACCTATTATCTGAGTTCGGAGGAAAATAAAAGAAGTAAGATATTTCTGTTTAAATGCTTCTTCGCATATTCCATTTTTATTTATCCCTAACTGCAACTAATAAGTAAAAAAAATATAAAATAATCTATTTGGTACATCAAACTAGGACAAATGTCATATTCATATTCAACAATTTCATTTATCGATGTCAAATAAGAAATTAAACATAGGATGTATTAGAGCTGCCCTTCAGGCCAAAAGGGCAGTAATCAATTTTCTTTAAAATGTAATACGTCGGTAGCTGTGTGGTTATTCATGTTCATGAATGCGAGTTTATCAAATCATCATCACTCATAATTATTTATTATAATTACACTAAACCTCATCTTATTGGTCCTAATAAATAATAACTAAATTTAGTTAGATAGTAATTAAATAAAATTTCATCTTAATTAATTGAATTGCAATAATTCATTATTTAATTATGTTCAGCAAATGAGGCTCCATTATTAATCTGCTACTGATGCCTGAATCATCTGTCTCTTCTGGTTAGCACGGGGTGGTCTATGATAAAGCTTTATTTTTAACAATTTCAATTATAAACAATGTATAAACATTTTGAAATTATTTTTAAAAAAATAATTAAAATTCCATAAAACTTAACTGAAAGCATTTAAAAAAAAAGAGGATTCAGAGATTTGTATGAGTATTTATTCTCACGGTAATTTGAAAACTATGAACTTAAAAATATTAACAGCAATTAAATTATGATTTTCTTTTTTTAAAACCATCAATCATAATTTAAATAAATATAAATAATTTTTAAAAGTTCTTATACTTTGATAATTACATTTTTCATATTAATTATAAATAAAATAGTAATATGCTAGAAATAATAAAATAAAATATTTCCTTTGCTACGTTTGAACAGTTAACTGTAAATATGTGATTCATACTCGAGCCTCAAGGCTATTCAAAATTTTCAAATTTTGCACAACCCCATTGTTTTTTCCATCATAATTTTAATCAAAAAATTATATAAAAAAGTAAATTTCCTGTGGGTCCCCAGTCATACTGAAATAACGGGAAACGAACTGGCTGACACTGCTGCCAAAGAAGCATGCACCCTATTTACAGCGCCCCATTGGCGAAAACCAATTTATGGGTTCTGAACCAATGCAAGGAGGCTGGTCAAAGATACCCAAGACTGTTTGGTCAAAGATACCTGAAACAAACAAAATGAAGACAATACTTGGTGGTACTCAACCTGTACCGCCAATCATCGAAAATCGCCGTAAACATAACCCGACTCAGGATCGGTCATATAAAATTAACGCACAAGCATTGAAAGAAACCGTTCACCGACAAGTTATAGTTGTAAAAATACCCTGACGATGGAGCATATCCTGGAACACTGTTCGCGTCTGGAATCATCAAGAACGTTTGACAAAGTCAAGACTTACTGCCAGTAAATTGGAATAATTTGTTTAAGTTGCTAAAGGAGAACAACCTGTACCAAGAAATGTAACCACGAATTCCAAAATACGGCGCTTCTAACCCTGTAGTTGTATACGGCACCAAAAATTTAAGCAAATAAATAATCATAGTTTTTCATAACTGTTTTCTTTTACCGAATATGAACAATAAAACTTGATTGTGTACAATTAAGTGAGATTTTTTCTTTGACAAAAGACAATTGAAAAATTTGAATGAGTATTCTTTCTTATGATAATTGGAAAACTATTGACCTTAAAATATAAACGGGAAAATTATTTATTTTTAAAAGAAAATCATGAATCATAATTTAAACCAATAGTTTTCACCTGTACTCCACGAACAGATGAGCTACGAGAGCGTTAGGAATGGTCTTGCAGTACATATCTTGTGAGAACACATTCTTACATTAATTTTATTGCTGACCTTTTCTTAGTCTAAGTGTTATTTGATGTGTCAAATTAACAGATAAATTATATAAATATTTTGAGTGGGATAAACAAATAAAGATTCTGATTTCCCTCGAACACCTCTTTCCCCTGATTTGATAAAGAGTTGGATTGGCTTTGCCCAACCTACCGTCGTTTATATTTCCTGGCTTCCTTCCCCTATCAAGTTATCAAATCCCGCCGTTCATCATACTTTCCCGATCTCCTGAAATTTAATAAATCCTCTATCCACTTCCTCGAGACCCGTTCTCAGTTTCAAGATTTATTTATAGCTGTCCATCAAACAGTAGCAATTGACAGATCTTTCATTATGTTGTCCTGCACCCTACAGAATTCAAATCAAATTTTCATCTATTGCTTCAGTACCCTTCGAACTTTCAAATCTTTTTTCTATTCATCCAAATTCAAAACAATTAAAATTTATGAAATTGTATTCCACCAAAATATGTAAATAGATAGAAAATTGTATTCTTATTTTTTACATATTAAATAGAAATATTATTTTATCCTTAGTTCTAACGTAAATAGATGTTCTTAATATTCATTTTAAATTCTGTAAATATTGATATTGAACCCAATTACACTTAATATTATCTCATGACATAGCCTAAATTTTATTTTCTGTAATGTTATTCTGACAGGACTTGTTCCAGAATAAATAAAGTATATTTAGTAAGGTGTAATAAAAGTCCTTTATTTAAAAATCATTCATCAATAACTATGTTCACAGACCATCACCACATCATCAGGAACTATCATTGTTACATTCTATTTAATTTTTTCAGTTGGCTCTACAGAAATTGTAGATCTTTGGCCGCACGAACCAGCCTTCTTCACGCTTGCCTATCTTGGGCTACTACTTTCCAGTTTGCTGCATGCAGCTAGTAGAGGCGTTCTGATGAATTGCTTCGAGCCACATGTCCCTCCCACCACGTCTTAATCTCATTGCCTTTATATCGGGAGATATTGACTAACCAGTCTCTACAAGCAGCACTATTAGTTCTTCTCCTCCTGCTGTTAAGAAACAGGGATAGCTCACTTCCTCATGCCTTCCCCACTTAATGAGGCTGGGTAGACCCCAGGAGAGCTCCAGAGCCCACAGGAATGAATTCACGAAATAAAAAGTATCTCATAGAGCTGGATTCGAACCCGGATTCTTGGAGTTATAGCCTTCTATTCAACTTATAAAAATATATTTAACAAACGAGCTATAAAAAAACTACAATGATGGGTACTTATTTTTATCATACTAATGCTCATTAGTTATTTGATCTATATACTGAACGAAAGAAATTGTTGATGTTATTTTTAACGTAATTGAAGTGGAGCAATGACCCTGAAAATTTATTATTAATTAATTATTTTTGAATAAGAGTATTTATTCAACACGAGAGATAATTTCCACAACTAAATAATATCGAAAAACACCTGGTTTTTCAACCTGAAGTATATTATCATTGGAGGAGTGAGATGACTCAGTGGTAAGGCACTGTTACTAACTCCAAGTACACGGGTTCACATCTGGTAATGGCAGATAATTATTTATTGTGATACTCTAGCCGTGAGTTAATTCTTTGGGTGAAGAAGCCCTCTTGGGACAACCCAGCCTCTTAATTGGGGAAAAACCATGCGGTTGAGGGTGGCCTTGGAAAAATCACCTCGTTGCATAACTTTTTGTCCAAAAAAACAGTATTTCCTTACTAAGTACTGAACCACTGACCCTTCATGGACCGTAGTGGTTCATTATGTTCCTAATGTGAGTTCTTAGTTTTCCAAGTGGCACTAGTTATTAAAAATGGTAGCTTTATTAGAAATTACGGTGGCCTTGAAAATAACCTTTAAATGAAACAGAACCCAAGACAGTAAAATCTATCGATATACACCGCCTTGTACCGACGTTAATATATATCAAGATATTGATAAAAAGAACTGTGAGTAGATGATAAAATCAATCTAAAGAACGCTATTTTTCGTAGCTTTATAGAAAATTATCAAAAGATGGAAACATTGACAAAGGAAGAAAGAAACAGCATGCGAAATTGGCTAGCAAAGTCAAAAAATAAATCAGTAAAAAGAACTGTAAACCATAATGATTGATTTGAATATAATGATTAGAGACCGAATTTTCGTGTGACTTAAAATTATGCAAAATTGTTAACCCGATGTTAAAAGCCCCAGATTAACTGTATTATTAATTTGTAATATTAATACAAGGAAAGATTATCTAATTTTGGTTCTATCAATGTTAACTCGTTAAATACTGCTAGAAAACCAACTGAAATAAGAAATTGCCACTTAACCATTACAAAGGCGAACGGTACAATGAAGGGCAGATGGCAGAGCGGGATTCCATCGAGTTAGAAACTCGAACAATGAAGCTAATTCTAGATGGATTTTTTCATAGTCATCCAAGGTCATTGATTAATACTATTCCAAGAATATTCTTCATTTGTTTTTTTTTGTCCTTCAATTCAACTCTTCTTTTTGAAGCCACGATACCAGATTTATTTCAATGCTTTACACAACTAAAAGCCTCTTCTTTATGAGGTGAGATGAGTCTGGTTTATAAACATGAAGATTTTTAAAAATTCTATTTCTTCATTTATTACATTTATTATTAATTTATAATAAAATAATAATTCGCTAGATATAATTAAAT
>NW_027114257.1:237982-240139 GCF_000696795.3 Halyomorpha halys | reverse complement strand
AGTGTTTCCTTGGTAATCAGTAGCAATTTTGAACAATATTTTCACATAAAGTCAGGCAAAATGACCAACCAACCTCCGTTTTAGTTGACTTTTAACATTAAATCAAGATTGTACTTTTGTTTTGCTGATACTCTGGAAAAATCTATTAGTTGAGTGTGGTCTTGACCCTGTATAACCGTTGTTCAAGTTGAATCCAATTGAAACAGTAAATAATAACAATATCTTTATTTGAAATCTTTACAGCACCAAAAACCTCTCACTTGGTATGTAAGAGTCAGGTTTATTAACAAGAAGAATTTACAAACATTAATTAAACTTCATTCATCTATCTGGACATACGGAGTTAAGCTTTGGGGCTCCACTAAACCATCAAATTCCTCCCGAATCCAATCCTTCGTAAAATTCTTAATGCTCCTTACTTTGTCACAAATCAAGTCATCCATCAGGACCTCAATGTTCCATATGTTGCCGATTTGGCCAGAACCAGATACCATTCCTTCCATTATAAACTTCTTAACCACCCAAATCCACTTGTTTCTAACCTGTCTTCTCCTTCATTACGTAATAATCCTCCTAGGCGTCTGAAAAGAAGATGGCCTCAAGATCTCCTCTAGAAATTTTATTGGAGTTCTATCAATGGGTAGATTCTCCACATGTTTGTATCATGTCACTATGTCACCTAGAGCAAATTTACTTGTTGTATATCTATGTTTATAGTTGTAAATAACTATAAATAAATTATTAAAAAAAAAACATAACAAAACAGGTCGTATAAACTGCACGAAGTATACCTAAGCAAACAAATTAGTAGCAGGTATAAAAATAAAATGTTAGAGATTTTTCTTTATTCAAAATTACTTTTTCTTCCTTTTAAAGACATACGATCTGTTAGTATTATAAATACTTGTTAAAAAATCTAATTCGGGCTTAAATTTTAATTGAGTTCTATCTGTGGGTAGATTTTCCACATGTTTGTATCATGTCACTATGTCATCTACAGCAAATTTACTTGTTGTATATATGTGTATACAGTTGTAAATAACAATAAATAAATTATTTAAAAAAAAAAAAATTCATTGATCGAAGTTCAGTATTTTTCCATCCCATAATTCTATTTATTTAATCTATTCTGCGTTCGAATGAGATGGACTATCCTAATTAAAAATATTACTCGAAAAAATTGATTTTCTCATTGCTACCTCTCATTTCAATTTATTTGTCATTCATAATCTTTGTTTTTTTCGACATTGATATTCAACCCCACGGAATTAAACTGCTTAAACAGTTTATTGACCATCAGTTTCCTCTCAGTTAATAATTTGGTGAAAATTAACACATAATATAGTAGGCAGCTAAATATAATTAGGGATAGTGGACAATCCTGTGTGACGTCTCCTCGAATTTCCAATGTTCTATCATTCCCATTCATAGTTATGAAGACTGCTGTTTTTACCTAGAGAATTTGATATATTTTGTTACAAACCATTTTTTCTCAAAGAAAACTAAAAATTTAATTAGAAAAAATTATCAAATAAATATTAGCATATATAACCCACACAATATGGGAAATTTGATTCAAGCAATCGGTTCATGCAATTAAAAATGAAATATTTTAATTTATACTGAAGAGCAATGTAGCTCAGTAAGTAAGGCGCTACTAACTCCCAAAACATGCATTCGAATCTATCTGAGGCAGAGTTATTTATTTTATTACTGTAGCCGCCAGGCAACCATCAAGCCGTCCTAGTCCACACAGCTTTTGTAAAGTGAGTACCATTAATCGTCGAAAAATTTGGTATTTGAGCGTGATCTTGTTTAACCGTAGTTCGAGAAACAGCACTTCCTTACAAATTGCTCAATCTCCTGACCCTTCATGGGTTGTAACGGTACAAAGTTTCATTTTAATTAATATTAAAAGTGCTAAATCTGCCATTTTAGGCTAAAAATTGAAATCTGCCTTTGATTTTCTAACAGCCCTTTTCCTATACACGGATATCGATTTTTTTTTCACCTCCCACCGATCATGGTCATTACCCTGACAAACCTTAACTAAAGGTCGAGATAGGAATAATTGAGCTGATAACATGAATCATTAAAATGAACTGTTACTAACATTTAAAAAGAAACAATGATTGCATGGTTCAAATAATAAAATAA
>NW_027114257.1:234868-237364 GCF_000696795.3 Halyomorpha halys | reverse complement strand
TTTGAGCCTTTGCTAGGATTATTGAAGAATATCTTTCATAAAAATACTATCTATTAAATGTATTATATTTTATTTATAAAGACATTTATTTTTGTTTTGTTAAGATTGTCGTGTAATATACTCGTATCTGTGGGTGTAGGCTCGAACATACATGAAATCATTGAATGCAATCGACATTATGTGAGTGACACAATTCATAAACTCGTTAGTTTCAATATCTGAACTAGTGTAAAAAATCAACTCCACTATCGGGAACAAAACCCACTTACAAAATGCTTATAGTAAGTACATCTGAATAGTCAGTTAGTTAAACACAGTTAAACGCAAAAGATCTGTTTGAGGATTTATTTATCTTTATTGAGCTAGCGAAATTAGACAAATGCGATCGAGTTGCTATAATACTAATAGCATAGGTACGAATTTTGAATTTTCCGCCTTTGGAGATTGTACTGTACACTATTTACAATATATTTTTTTGCGTAGTATTAGATTCTGTCATATACTTCAGACTCCTATGTATTAAATACCAGTATTAGAAAAAAGAAGTTAATTTATTTTAATTCAGTAGATATTTTGAACATTTATAATGATAGTAACTGCAGGCAGAGGGACGTTGAGATAAGACATCTAGTTCATTAGCTCACCATATTAATATATCTTATATTATTAGATTTATATTGTGCATACATTTTTGAGATACTTTGAAAATAATTGATTAAAAATCAAAAATAAATAATGACCTCCCCGTGCAATTCGTAAAGTTCAATATATGTACAAATGAAAAGTGTTTTCAACTTGAACTATGCATAACTGATTTTTATGATGAAATGATTTTTTATCCTCTTTAAATATGGCTTATAAATAATTCATTTTTTTTGTGTGTATGTATATATATATATTCCATATCATGTCTGAATCGCCACCATAATAATGATTAAAATGAACTGTGAATTTATTTTTCTGAGGCAGTAGTAATATAATAGCCCTTATATTTTAGCTTTAATTAATTAAGAAATATTTGTCTTTTCATATTAATAAGCGTCAAAAATCAAATTTAGACAAATGTTTTGTAGCTGAATAATACTGTAAGCATTATTTTCCATTATAATTGTACTATTCATAGATAATTCTGTGGTACTTACTTATATCCATGCACGTTCTGTAAAACAGTTTGGCTTTTTTGGTAGCTTGACTATCTTCGTCATTGTAAGGTTCTTCGAGAACACCTGAAAAATAGAATTGCTCATCAAAACTTGATCACTAATTAGCATTATTAATTAGATGATTATCTAAAACGCAGCCCATAATTTATTATCGTTTAGTTACCTTTCAAGATTACCTGAAGCTGATCGGACAATACTTCAAAAACACTGATACTACTTCTATCTTCCGGAATCAGGTGCATTTTGTTCCAAGTGCCACAGGCGAATTGGAAGAAATCGACGCAAGGATCCACAGTCTGGTCCATCGCTGCCAAAAGGGAAGCAGCTGAAAATGTAATAAGCAACGTGGAAATAAATATTTATATTATCTGAGTTTGTATTACAAAATATTACAATTAATGATACTGTACATAAATCAATAAAATTGTTAATTGATTTGTTAGCAGTAGTTTGATGATGGATATGTAACATCGAACTGCTGCTGCAAACCTGTATTGCTTATAAGCCAGGGGTAGGTGGAAATAAATAAATTATTGTTTATATGAAAAAAAAAAAACTTGAGTTCTCAGTTTACCCTACAAAACAAAATTCAATCTTTAGAAGACTTATGATTAATGAAAGATATTTAATTATTTATTCCTCCATTTGTATTATATTTTCCTAAGCAACAGAACAGTTTTCGTTTATTCGTTAGTTCAAATAAAGTTGGGAGAATACAATGAAAAATAATCATCATTATAGACAAGGGTGTACGCAGGTTCAAAACGGGGGAGGAGCAAGGGACATTTCAGCACAGAAAATGCGAATGAAACCAACATTTTAAGAAAATTATAAGTAATTATAGCAGTTCTTTATTAGCTATTACTATTTTTTTTTTTTGAAAAATAAATTCAATTAATAATTTTTTTAGTTCTGGTGGGGGAGGGGGAGATAGATCTGTCCTCTGTGCATCGCTGAGTGCGCCCATGTATTAAAGGCTAAATAACGCTTGGCGTCCACGCCTTAAAATTAATTGAAACTGTAGCTTTCTGACGGTTGAAATGGCCATTTTCTCAGGAAACACATTAAAACGAATGTTCAAAGCAATAGGCAAATAGTATATTTTTTTTGTCCTCTCTGTGGCTTTTGTGAATGTTTTTCACTGCACCAATCAATATGAATCTTGGAAATGTCTTAGGCTCTTTCAAACTACACGAAATGGTAGAAACCCGACCTCCGTAAACAATTCACGTTCAGGAAATTTTTCTTTGTTAATCATAACTTTTCCTCTCTTTTGCTGAATATGAAGTAAGAAAAAGTTTTTCTTTCGAGAAAATTTCAAAACTTAATTTTC
>NW_027114257.1:232097-233868 GCF_000696795.3 Halyomorpha halys | reverse complement strand
TCGTCGATAAGCGAACACCGAATAAAGAATAGATAAATCTCTTTCAAAATGGCCGCCGCCTTCGAAACAGTGAAAGGCTAGTAACATTTTGGGGCTAAACAATGCTTAGAGGAGGTTAAAAGCACCAGAAACCCACAAATCTGGTGCCTCATAAAATGTGCAGTAGACTCCAAATGGGCTGTGGGGAAATCGAATCTCCGCTCGGTGTGCGAAGGTTTACAATTTAACATACGTAATACCTCGGAAAACATAGAGTAGACTGCCCAGAAATCCCCACCACCTTCTTTCGATGTTTAATAGTTCCTAACTTAGAAATTTCCTTGAAACGAGATCTTCAGAAGCTCACAATACACTAATACAATGAAAGCCTACCTCAATGAAATGTTTTACCTAACTAATTGGTAACAGCTCTTTTAATTACAATAAAAACAAAACATATAATTGAGAAGTCAACTGGAAAGGTCATTAAAAAATAAAAATAAATCTTTCTTAGGGCATTAAAAATTACGAAGAAAAAATAAAATTTAATACCTCACAAACATATAAATCTGGAAACTTCAAACAAATTAAGAAATTTAATAGGTAATTATTGCTAAAGCCCCTTTCAGGATAGCAAATCTTGATGCTGTAGGCCTTTCGAGAAACCATATCGATTAATTGCAATCATCCAGAAACCGAAGAATAATTAAAAGATATGAACTATTTCTTAATGCACAAGCGTCTACTGAGCTAACGTCAAGGGACACTACACCATTAGAACATATCGCGCCGGAAAAAATGTCTCCGCATCAGAAGAAATAACCGCAAATTCAGAAATATCATCAAATAACTGAAATGAATACTTGAAAAGGAAGGTCTAATGCCTATATATTGAAAAACGACAAATAGAGAGAGAGAGAAAGAAATTTATTCATTCATGCTGCCCAAACACATCGGGTTGCTACATTACACATCATACTGATCAATCCGTGATCGGACATACATAAATTACATATTTTTTTATGATATAATATAATAGAAAGATAACATTTTTTTTCCACAGTATTCTTTTACAATTAATAGCAGTCTACAAACTAAATACAAGCTTTTCAATTTATTCTTTTTTTTCGTTCCCTTCTATTTTACAACCCTTATTTCAGTTTATCAACAAATTCCCATATATAACAAATATTATAATATCAAAAATAATAAATTAATAAATAAATAAAACAACAAATAAGATATGCGATGCATGCATGTCATCCCTCCTCTGGATAACTCCCATACTCATTAATTTCCATGCATGTAGTGGTGTATGATTCCCAGGGAGTCACGTATTATATTCTCTGTCATCCTAGCCACGTCCTGGACATCGACCCCGAGCTCCTCCATGAAGCTCCTAGTTGTGCTGGGAATAGTTCCACAGGCTCCGAACCAGAGGCCTCTTACGTTGAAGTCTCGTTCTCCGATGCCCTCACGGAACTTCTCCTTGAGGAAAGGGATACATTTGTCTTAGATTTTCTTCTTTTCCCTATCTACCTTATTTGCCTGGTCAACGTCGTTATTTTCATACCTCACGGTGGGATCCAGAATGATTGCCGACTTCCCCTTCTTAGGAAAAGCAACTATATCCGCATATCTTGTGGATCCATCTGTATCTACACAGTAGACCTCGTCAAAGCAGGCAAAATCTCTTTCTTTTAGGAGCCTCATTAACTCGTATTTTACTCTATGATGTCGTCGTGTTATGAGGAGGGAGTTGTTGGGGCATTTCCCCAGCACATGTGCTGGT
>NW_027114257.1:221005-232047 GCF_000696795.3 Halyomorpha halys | reverse complement strand
ATACTTTCCAGTTGACACAAAAATTTAATTATATTAAATACAAACTAATAAAATGAAATATATATTTAAAAACTGAAAGGATCCTTTCTCTAATTAAATAAATAATAATAAACAAAGAAGATAGAAAATTATGATGTTTAAATATAAATAATCTTAAGCTTAATTTTATAGAATAAACAGTAAAAAAAAAATAATAATAACTTTCTTATATATGCAATAAATAGAAAACAAAATATTCGATATTTGATACAACTAAAAAAGAAAGTCACTCACAGAAGACAAAAGAATAAAAGCTCGTCGATAAGCGAACACCGAATAAAGAATAGATAAATCTCTTTCAAAATGGCCGCCGCCTTCGAAACAGTGAAAGGCTAGTAACATTTTGGGGCTAAACAATGCTTAGAGGAGGTTAAAAGCACCAGAAACCCACAAATCTGGTGCCTCATAAAATGTGCAGTAGACTCCAAATGGGCTGTGGGGAAATCGAATCTCCGCTCGGTGTGCGAAGGTTTACAATTTAACATACGTAATACCTCGGAAAACATAGAGTAGACTGCCCAGAAATCCCCACCACCTTCTTTCGATGTTTAATAGTTCCTAACTTAGAAATTTCCTTGAAACGAGATCTTCAGAAGCTCACAATACACTAATACAATGAAAGCCTACCTCAATGAAATGTTTTACCTAACTAATTGGTAACAGCTCTTTTAATTACAATAAAAACAAAACATATAATTGAGAAGTCAACTGGAAAGGTCATTAAAAAATAAAAATAAATCTTTCTTAGGGCATTAAAAATTACGAAGAAAAAATAAAATTTAATACCTCACAAACATATAAATCTGGAAACTTCAAACAAATTAAGAAATTTAATAGGTAATTATTGCTAAAGCCCCTTTCAGGATAGCAAATCTTGATGCTGTAGGCCTTTCGAGAAACCATATCGATTAATTGCAATCATCCAGAAACCGAAGAATAATTAAAAGATATGAACTATTTCTTAATGCACAAGCGTCTACTGAGCTAACGTCAAGGGACACTACACCATTAGAACATATCGCGCCGGAAAAAATGTCTCCGCATCAGAAGAAATAACCGCAAATTCAGAAATATCATCAAATAACTGAAATGAATACTTGAAAAGGAAGGTCTAATGCCTATATATTGAAAAACGACAAATAGAGAGAGAGAGAGAGAGAGAGAGAGAGAGAGAGAGAGAGAGAGAAAGAAATTTATTCATTCATGCTGCCCAAACACATCATACTGATCAATCCGTGATCGGACATATATAAATTACATATTTTTATATGATATAATATAATAGAAAGATAACTTTTTTTTCCACAGTATTCTTTTACAATTAATACTAGTCTACAAACTAAATACAAGCTTTTCAATTTATTCCTTTTTTTCGTTCCCTTCTATTTTACAACCCTTATTTCATTTTATCAAGAAATTCCCCTATATAACAAATATTATAATATCAAAAATAATAAATAAATAAAACAACAAATAAGATATGCGATGCATGCATGTCATCCCTCCTCTGGATAACTCCCATACTCATTAATTTCCATGCATGTAGTGGTGTATGATTCCCAGGGAGTCACGTATTATATTCTCTGTCATCCTAGCCACGTCCTGGACATCGACCCCGAGCTCCTCCATGAAGCTCCTAGTTGTGCTGGGAATAGTTCCACGGGCTCCGAACCAGAGGCCTCTTACGTTGAAGTCTCGTTCTCCGATTCTCCTTGAGGAAAGGGATACATTTATCTTAGATTTCCTTCTTTTCCCTATCTACCTTATTTGCCTGGTCAACGTCGTTATTTTCATACCTCACGGTGGGATCCAGAATGATTGCCGACTTCCCCTTCTTAGGAAAAGCAACTATATCCGCATATCTTGTGGATCCATCTGTATCTACACAGTAGACCTCGTCAAAGCAGGCAAAATCTCTTTCTTTTAGGAGCCTCATTAACTCGTATTTTACTCTATGATGTCGTCGTGTTATGAGGAGGGAGTTGTTGGGGCATTTCCCCAGCACATGTGCTGGTATTTCCGGCTCTCTGTTGCATTTGCGACAGAGGGACCCAACTTCTCTATCCTGTCCGCTGACACCTGGGACTCTACGTAGGGGTGCATAATTTATATTCAATTTCAGGGCATTGGACCATTCAGAGCCCGTAAGTATTTGATTATCGTATATAAACTTATTTGCTCCCGGGGTCTCTTTGAAATGGTGTACTCCAATGCCCTGCCACCTGCAATTAGCCCATTCCTCGAAAGCACTTTTACGTAGCGACTGTCGTAGAGCTTTCACACTCCGATGCCCCTGATCAACGCCCAATCTATCCGCACATTCACCAATTTCGGCTGAACAATCGAAAGTGGACTGGAACAGACCAGTGTTGGAGGGTAGCCTCACATTGGCAGCGGATCAAGCCTAGACCTCTAACTAAAGCCTAGCCTAAAAGAAGAACGAAGAAAATTTAATGTTGGTATTAAATCTTTCAATAAAAAATGATATGTTTTTAAACTTTATTGATATTTACAACTTGTATTAGAAATATATACAAAATGTACATTTGGTGTTAGTTATATAATGGCAAGATTCAGGCATGCGGATAATCTACCAATTGATAGAACTCCAATAATATTTCCAGAGGAGAAGATATCTAGGCCATCTTCATTTCAGAAGTCTGGGAGGATTATACCCTTAATTGTGTAAAAATCTGGCAGTCGAGTGTGATTCTGAACAAATGATTTTTTTTCACAAATTTTGATTAATAATTCTAGTAATGGCACTTCTTAGAGAGTACTGCACTCCTAACCCTCTATGGGTTGTATTGGTACAGATTTAATTTTAATAGACAAGTGTCATCGGCATACGTGGTGAGGATTGTGTTTGGAAGGGATTGAGATGTCAGCCGTAAGAACAGTATAAAGGACAGGACCAATAATACTACCCCGAGGTACACCAGCAAATTGAGGAAAGAGGGATGATAAGTACTGTTGTGATTTACTTTAAACAATCTTTCGGAGAAATAGGAACAGATAATGAGTATGTGAGGGATAGGCCAGACTCAAATTCAAATGAAACTCAAATTACAAGATAGATTAAAATATATCAGACAATTACTGAATTACAATATGAATGCCACAGAATTATAAACGGTTATCAAGAATGAAAAATGCAACATGATTGAATCATTTTAAAAATGAAAAGGTAACATCACATTTCCAACATGAGGATATTATTTCAGACTACATAAATCAATGTAGTTTTTCAATTTACATTAAGATAAAATATTATAGAAAACCCATTAAAACTAAGAACAGACTAACCGCTAATACTGAACCTTTCGAAAAAATCATTATAAACGTAATTATTTATGAATAGAAACCAATTTTTAAACTGATAGACACGTTTTAAAATAGGTTTTTTGTTGGAATATTACCCTCATGAAATGATTTTAACATCTGCAATGCTCTTAGACAATATCTAAAACATTATCCTAAGCCAAACTTACTAATAAGAATGAATCATGGAAAAGAAATAGACAATTGTTTATAATTAGTTGGAAATTTCTCTGATACAAATTGTCATTTTGCTTGAAAGAATCCATAAATAATGACAATCATATTATTGAATGAAATTTGAAAAAAAAAAATTTTATTCTAAAAAGGGACAGGAGTTACCTGTATTCTTTAGTTTGTAATTTATTAGAGCATTTTCTAGTAGATATATTATTTTTGAGACGAGCGAAGAAACATTTTTTTAAGGTTGTAAAAGTAGTACTTTGTTTATGATTCTTTTCTAGCTCAGTACGTACACAACATGTGAAGAACAACCATAAAAAATTTCAGCTTCGTTGCCATTGTCTTGTTGAAGATAGATTGATCACTAAGTCAGTGAGTGAGTGTTATATGTTCTTTGATATACTAAGATTAGTAAAATTTACTTTGAGAAAAAAAAAGTCTTCTAAAGCCCATAAATATTTGTTTTAGACGTGTTTATTTTCTCACATTTATTTTTGGCTACATGTTTTTGATCTGTTAATGGAAGAACGAGTAATATGATAATATCAATATAAAAGTGATTTTATATTTCGACGCTCCACAGGACTTTACAAAACGCCCCACACCTGTTGTTTGACAGAATAAATAATGTGGTTAATAGGCTGCTCTCAGAAACCTTAGGCCCTGATCGATAGAGCTATAACAGGTAAATATTGATAGGTGATAGGAATAGAACATTCTAAAAATATGCTTTGTCCTCGAAAATATTATCTACGCTTTACACATTCGTCAAATTCACGACATGATGAGAGAAGAATAAAATGAGAGTTTGAAGTTTTCAATAAATATTTCGCTATATGTGTTCGTTCAATATCGGTAATCTTAATAATAAATTATGAGAATAGGACAAAATATCAATAATCTCCACTAGAAACATCAATATCCGGAAGCCATGATCGAAATATCCGACCACCATAGAATCTGGATTCGTAATATTTATATCCTAATAGATTAATGAAAAATCCATTCCTATATGCCTGATTGATCTTTCATATGGGTGAAGATATTTTTATTATGAACATTGCTCGTCTTTATAGTACAAGAGCCCATAGCAAAAAAAAGTAATTTATTTCATCCCAATTTTTTATTAATTTAATAAACTATAATTATTAGTCAGAATTGATAAGTCTGCCAAGTATATTTGCAGGGAATAAAAAATGGTGGCAGTTTCAAATAGTTAAAAAAAATTGGCTCTTTATTCCGAGCTTCGCATCTTAGAAACTACCTACAACGCTGGTATTGTATTATGTCATATAAGACTATATTAGTATAATCTAATATAACATAATTTAAGTTACAGTAAAGTTGCCAAAATATAAGCCCTAACAGAAACTGTTTTTTTAAAAAACAACATTTCATGAAATATTGAAAAACTACTACTCCTTCCAAGATAAGCATCATAAATACTACATAGCACATTGAACTAGATTTAATTAGAGTGCTAATAGACATCTGTACGTCGAATGGTTTTTGAGATATACATTTCTGAAAATAAATTCACTAACTTCTAATTCTTCAGTGCATTTTTTATGAAATGTTGCTTTTTAGAAAACAAATTTAATAAAAAATCTCGAGAGCTACTGAACGTAAATAGCTCTAGTAAGGCTCATATTTTAGTAAATTTCCTCTTCTTTCAATGATGTTCGATTAGGTTTTCTAGTGTTGTTGGTAGTTTCAAAGATATATAGCCTAATGAAAAATTTCATGGATAGCAATGAAAAATTAATTTGTTATAATATTTTGAAATCGCCACCATTTTTTATTCCTTTGAACTAGAATTTGAGACTAAAATAATAAAAAATTGGGGTTGAATAAAATACTTTTTTCTCCTTTTGGGCTCTTTTGTTATTAGTCTTTGACGATAAATTTGAGAAAATGACTCATTTTCATATTTTAAAAACCCTAATAAGGCAAGTCCTCACATATTCGTCAGGGATGCTAAATGCTGTAGAAAACATAAGAACAGAAACAAGTACGAAATATAAGTAATATAGCTTCTAAGGATTTAAGGTTCTTCAGGATTCGCCCGAGAGTGAAAATAGGAAAGTTACATAGTGTATCGATTGAATACCCTGACCACATGCCGTAACACATTTGGTCAAGTTGTAGAGGTTTTATATAAAAGCTATAGTAACTGTAGAAAACGTAATTTGACAAGGAATAGAAACCTATGCAGAAGAGAGGTACGTACTAACTTCCTACCGGCTCCTTACGTATTCAGTATTAATCCAGTAGTTAGATGAAAATTGCATAAATGTTAATTTATTGATACAATGGTAATTTTTAATAACATCGAAGTTAAAAAAATAATTTTAAATTAAAATGTTTCGTAAAATCCTCAATGCTCCTTATTTTGTTACTAATAAAACCATCCGTAAAGATCTAAATGTTCCTTATGTAACCGATCTAGCCCGAACCCGATATTATTCCTTCCATAATAAACTCTCTAACCACCCAAACCCACTTGTTTCTAACCTTGCTTCCTCTTCCATTCCTGGCAATCCTCCGAGGCGCCTGAAAATAAGATGGCCTCGTGACCTTATATTGTAAACTGTTTTTAGAGTTCTACTACTGGGTAGTTTCTCTACATCCTATATCATATCATTATGTCATTATGATCAAATTTACTGGTTGTATTTTTTTATACAGTTGTAAATATCAATAAATAAATAAAAAAAATTAAATTGTGGAACAACCAAATCGTTTTTAGAGTAGAAACATATACTCCGAACATCCACTCATCATAAGAATTCAATATTTTCTTCTAAAAGTATCACAACGTAAGTCCATAATTTTCATATGGGCTCCATGCCACATTGGCATTGTTGGTAACGAGTTCGCAGACAAAGCTGGCAGAGAGGCACTCACGCTCCCTGGCCGAGGCACCGCCGTTCTTACCCCATCAGAACTCAGTACACCCCTTAAATTACTAATATTAGAAAAATGGCAGGCCAAGTGGGATAAAAGTTCTCCGAGTAAATTAAAAGAAATCAAAAGATCAGTAAAACCATGATCGACATCCTACCGTAAGAGCCGCAGAGAGGAAATTGCTCTAACCCGCTTGAGAATAGGTCATACTCTCCTCACGCACTCTCACCTGATCAGAAAACTGCCTCCTCCAACGTGCAAATATTGTCAGTCCATTCTCACGATTAGACATATTTTTGAAGAATTATTAATAAACAGGATAGGACTGACCCTAAATTTATCAGAAGCTCTCACAGATGAGGAAACCAAAATTACATTAGTGTTTGAATTTTTAAAAACATATCGCCTTCTTTCTAAATTATAACTCCTCTTCGATTTTTTTTTTTAAATTTATTATTTTCATTTTATTTATTATTAAATTTTTACAAAACTTTTAGGATGCCAAAAGCGTTGATGACCAGAGGGTTTTAAGCCTTTAAGCAACAATAAACAAACAAACCAAAGTCTGGAACGGAACTTACTTGTACGTATTCATCGATGATTTTTCTTAATGTCGTCACTCAACTAACTCTCGTCCCAAAGAGGTTTTGGCATAGTTTTTCTTTCACTAAGTCATATGTTTTTTACTAGTGTTTATAGAAACTGGCGAAACATTTCTAACAATGTCTTTTACACTCTATCACTTTATCAACAATACTATAGCAATTACTATTATAATAGAGTTTCTATCACACTATATAATTGTAATAAGTGGAATTGTGATAATAATAGTTTATTTACTAAGATAAAATTTGAGAAGGCACAATAACCTGCAACAGTTTTTATAGCAAATGCTATCTATGTTATTGTAAATAAGATCCTAGAGAAACGTTGGAGTACATGAAAATAAAAAGTGTGAGACTATATAAATATTTTTATTATGACTAATAAACAAACATGTCTCAAACAAGATATTTAATTATATATAAATAATTCGTTTTAGTAATTTTTAGTATTTAAACAGTTATATGTTTTTTGTTTTGTTTTTTCAACTGAAAGTAAATTTGTATTACAGAGATCGAATATATATACATATATATATATATATTTTTACAACTAAGTTACAATACTAACCTCGTTTAGAAAAAATATTACAAGTTATGAAAAAAATTTGGTTCTCCTATATCGGTGCTGAAAGAAATGCATTAAAAATGCAACGAGTTGTGTAACCATAATGAATAATGTAAAACCTTCTGCCTATTCCGTTATACAAATGAATTACATTACTTTTAGTGTTTATGTCAATTATTCATCAAGTTGTAATAAAAACCAGCAATTAATATTTTTTCGAATCAATTAATTTTTTTAAACATTACAAAAGATAATTCTTAAATTATGTAAAATTCAATGATTCTAGGAGAGCCTGAGGTTGAAGAGGCTAAATTAATGGATTCATAGATTATTAAAAATTTATTAGATTTTATTTTTTTTATTTTTTGCTTATCTGCATTCAGTGTACCATTTTTCTTTTAGTTTATTTAAGGGTGAATTCCGGAGAGTGAATTTGTTGATCGGGTGAATTAAAAAATTATGAAGTGGGAAATTGGAGGAGCAGAAATAGGACAGAAAAAAGGAATGAATTGAAATATTTGAATTTGGTGTATAGACCGAAATTGATTGTAAAAGGAAACCGGTGGGGGAAAAAAATGTTTTCTTTATATCTTATTATACCATGTAATTATATGTAATTTCTATATGTCCGATTAGGGATTGATAAGTATGCTGTGTGATATTGCAACCTGATGTATCTGGGCAGCATAGATGAATAAAGTATATATATATCTCTCTTTCTTACACACGGTCAATTTTTTTAATTAGTATTAATTTAATATTTTTGTTGTTGATGGGTACATAAATGTAAGAAATAATACATAATAGCTCTGTAAATTACTGAAAAAATGTACAACTATAGGAACAATTCTCATTTTTAGATCTTAAATAATATCTAGAATTATTTCATAACAGAAAAAAAATTATCTGGGAACATATCAATGAACATTAAAAAATAATAGTATACACTATAAGATAAATTAATTAAATCCATTTCTATTGCCGAAGAGGATTTATAATGTGAATTTTATTATAGGCATTGGATTTGAAAATAGACAGTTTAGGTCCAAAAAGTTATCTAATTTATGAATGAAATGAGTTCGAATTTTTGAGGGTGTTTTTTTCTTTGGAAAGAGACAATTCCAGTGTCAATCAAAGATTTTTTTAAAAGAAATTGTAAAGTTAAAAAAAAATCGAACCATAGAAGGATATAAGAAACTTTTCTTAAGACAAAACCATTTTGGTTGTTTTAAAATATATTATTTTATCAAAGATAACCATCACTGACTTGGAAAAAGGAAGAGGAAACCTAGGGGATGTTAAGAAAAACTGAGACTTAATAAATTCCAAACTTTAAGAATTTTTTAGAGTAAAAAGGAAAGTTTTAAGACCAGTTGAGAAGTGAGAAGTCTGAAACGAACTGTTAAGAGGAGTTGGTGGAAACCATAACTCTTCAGTTAAGGACGTTATCTCAAGCCATCATCTAGTCTCGCCAAACTATCTAGGCTACGCTAAATTAATTCTGAATAGTAATTCTGTTTTAGATGTATTATAGTACTCCTGATAAATGAGAAAGAATTAATGTTCGTATTGAACCAAAATGGATGTTTTCTGTGGGATACAGATAATGGCGATATTTTTTTTAATCCACGTTTTTCTTTTAAGAATACATTTGAATTTTCAAAATACTCAGACATTTTACTTGAAGCCTATTATATATATGTTTTCTTCATATTTTTTTCCCGGAATAAGTATTTAATTTTGATATTCCAGTTAATTAAAGGACTAAAGGATTTGTTGGAATTAATTAATTCCAGCTATTCGTTAACCTACAGTTAAGCCAGTAAGTAAATAAATTATTATTTTCGCGACGATTTTAATTAAAAAATGTTGTTGAAAATAATAATGACTCTCGGAAAAAATATTAAATTAGGGCAGAAAACAGGTCTCCCCAGTGCAGTAATTATCCTTATCCAGTTTAATATTTGAGCCAAATCCACGTGTTTAACCCTGGCAGAGTTTTTTTTTTATTGGCCTTTCCAGTTATTTTATTATAAGTGATAAAAAATTCCTACGATAAAAATATTGGGACTCAAATGAATCATATTTCTTTTCTTTTCTAACATTTCAGATGGATTATTAATACATAATAAAACTCAAAGAAAATTTTGTAGCAGGAATTTTCGCCCAAATATTAGGAAAATTGCTGCATATTTGTTTAGAAATTTTAATATGAGTCTTTAAGCTACTTAGACGAGTATTGTAAGAACATTTTCTTTTCAAATAAAATGTTTTAGAAAATTTAATTTTTTTTGTTTACACTATAAAAATACTTTTAATCCCAATAACTCAACTATAATTGTTTGTTGTCTGGACATGACAGTCTTAAAGTCAATAATCAAATATTACATTATTTCTATATATCAAGTTTCTTTGAATGAGCCCCCAAATTTGACCATATGTATATTTTTTTTCTTCTTTTGTTTTTTGGCTGTTAAGTTAGGTAAAATACTTCACTGTTGTAGTGGGTTTTATTCACATAAGTGTTACGTGTATACAGACTTCGTCCGAGGGTTTATTTTTTTTCCTGTGGTTCAAGAATCCTGAATTCATTTTTCCTGGTGTTATCAACCATTCCCGCTCATCAACGTCTCGAAACTTCAGTTCTTTGTCCTCTTGTAGAGACTTTAGTTGATATCCCGGACACCTCAAGAGCTCTTCGCCTGTGGATGACGATTGAGACAACCTAGATCAGGGTTGTCTTACTTCCAAAGCTTCAAGGGCCAAAATTAAAACCCTGAAGGAGGTTATGGGTCATATAATAATTATATAATGAGGTGTAGATAGTTGACCGTAGATTAATGATTGGAGAGGTTTGTCGGGGGGTGCGGTCAGCAAAGAACAACAAATCCATATTTATTTATTTTATGTCGAGGCATAAAATAAATAAATATGGTTTTGTTTATTTATGTTTCCTTTGCTGACCGCACCCCCCCCCCTCACAAACTTCTCCAATTAATAATGATATACTTTAAATTTTCAACTTAGTATCTATAAGGTGAAGTTATTAATAAATTAATTAAATATTAGTTCTTTATATTGGCCAAGTATTTGTTATACATAAATAAGGATAATATATTTTTATCATTTTTCAATCGATTCAAACATTGCAAAGACCATAAAAATATATATTTAGTGTGGACATTGTGGTCGACTAGCTGCGTCCACCAACCAACGAATATCCAGCACTAGTTCTGTGCTAGCCGACATTATTGATGGAGGAAAGACACATCAGAAAGTTCATTTTTTTTTATTTTGGTTTTTTATAAACTTCATTGACGAAAACAAACTTTCATACAGGCGTGTGCTCCCGAACATTTGTGACATTTCTGATCCTAAATTTTACAAGTTGGCAACTATAAATTACCACATTATTTTAACTTAAA
>NW_027114257.1:214210-220955 GCF_000696795.3 Halyomorpha halys | reverse complement strand
AAGTTATTAATAAATTAATTAAATATTAGCTCTTTATATTGGGCAAGTATTTGTTATAAATAAATAAGGATAATATATTTTTATCATTTTTCAATCGATTCAAACATTGCAAAGACCATCAAAATATATATTTAGTGTGGATATTGTGGTCGACTAGCTGCGTCCACCAACAAACGAATATCCAGCACTAGTTCTGTGCTAGCGACATTATTGATGGAGTAAAGACACATCAGCAAGTTAATTTTTTTTATTTTGGTTTTTTATAAACTTCATTGACAAAAACAAACCTTCATACAGGCGTGTGCTCCCGAACTTTTGTGACATTTCTGATCCTAAATTTTACAAGTTGGCAACTATAAATTACCACATTATTTTAACTTAAATTACCAATGTAAGTTAGAAAACCCTGATCTAGATGGAATTAGGGTTATCATTTTTCAAAAGAGGTTTTAAATAAATAACACCCCCAAACAAATCCATCCCAGTACACTACAAGGTTCAGTGCTTTCTCCTATTCTGTTTAACTTATATGTTAACGACATAATGCAGCCCACACATATTTCCATAGCTATGTTCCCTTAAGATACAGCAGCTTTCTCCAATACTATTGTAGTATTATCTTAATGATCTGGAACAATATTTAACTATATGGATGATGAGTCTCAATATGGAAAAATTTACTACCAGACCCACCGGAATTAACTCTCAAAGGTCAAAAAGTGCAATGGAATCCTGCTAGTGAAGCAGTAAGATAACTTTTCTTATTTTTAAAACAATTCTGAGGTTACTACAATGTATGACTGTGAAGTCTGGCGAGCGGCATTCCTTAGAAAAAAAGAAAAATTTACATTCATTTCCTAACAATCGCAATGGATACACCTTGGTTAGGAATAGCCAGAATGCATCGAGAAATGCAAATTTAATCAATAAAAAACTTCATCAAAAACCGGTTCAAAAAATTCCATACCCAGTTTACCCGGAGTTAAAAGAGCAGTAACTTGGGAAATCCAACCTCATCTGGAAGACTAAAGGACTACTGCAGGACATCCTGTTATGAGTTCTATATTTATCTATTCTATAATTGACATTACTACTGTTTTATTTAATTTTTCTCTTTATCTTATTCTCATATTATTTATTTTTCTCCATTAGAAGTCAATTACTTATTTTATTAAATCTATAAATATTATTATTTTTATCAATTTATTTTATTTCATTTTTTAATTATATATATTTTGTTTATAATTCATGATTATTATTCATAATCCTTCAATATTTATAGTGTTCTAAATAGTTGAGGGTGTCTTTTGCACAAGACGTTTAGTTTACCAATACCTTCTCCCTCCATAATCAATTGTTTACCAAAAAAAAAATCTGTTATATCTAAAAAGATCTGGTATTGAATAAAATAATAATAAAAATCATAAAATATATGTTAAGATATTTTATTTTAAAATTTTTAAAATTTATTTTCTGCTCATTATTTTCTATTTCATTAATTATAAAATACGTTTTGTATTATCAACTTAAATGTTTATTAAGTTTTTGGTATCCTTCGTTTATTTGTTTATTTTTTTCGGAGTGTTTCAGTTCACAACTTATTATTTGATGTTTTTTAACCACATATTACTATATATATAATATTCTTTGTATTGTGCAAATTTATTTTAGGTCCGCCATCCATTAATGTCTATTTTCTTGCTATTAAAATTGCAACACCTCACGATGGATCCAGCATTAGGTTTTATTTTTTATATGGAGAAGAGTTGGCATTTTTTTCAATTGCTAAAAGCCACTCACACCATTACCTTGGATTTGGTCTAGGTACGTAAATACTTTTAGCTATTGGTAAAAGAGGGCGAGAATAAATATTGAAAAAGCTAGGAGTACTGGAAGGGTTCAATCCCAATCCATTTTTATCCCTACATTGGCTCAACTGCCATTGCATGCCTTTGACATTTTCCTTGTTCACTCGTTCCTCTCAGTTGTATATTTTTTTCTCTTCACCTTATCTGCTGCATGTCAACCTCCATGTCAACACAGAGGTGGTCTTCCTTGCATTTGGCAGTTGATATAACCTCCTCCTTGGTAGAAAATCCTCTGGGATTCCTTCCAGATGGAAGACCCATCTTATTTTTGGTGTTTTAAAATTATGTACCAAAAATATATTTAGTTTATTTCAAAATTTAAATATTCCCCTTATGGTACATGTTATTAGATTTTATCCATTAACATTTTCGATGATAATTTAATTTATCAGGTTTTTATATATATCTGCAGTATTTTTGCAAAAAGAAAAATGTTGCATCAAGAAATAATATTAAACGTACTTTTCTGAAAACTGATGAAATAAGAATTAGTCAATCCTGGTTTATTTGTAGAATTACTATAGTATTGCTATAGTGAATATTTGATTTGGAGTGAGGAAAGATTAACTTTAACTAAATAAGGCGCATCAGATTTTTACTTACTTTTTTTTTAAATATTCTCAAAAATAACTATCCTCTAGCAATTAATTTAATTTTATAGTCCACCAATTTTCCCTAAGGTATTAAAATCTCAACCAGCACCCCGCCGAAACTCATCTTCTTCGCGACTTCCAATTACGCCCCCAATTAAAAAAAGATTCAATTATAAGAGTGTCCCAGGGTAATTCCATCTTGCCCCAGTAAACCCAAGGCAAATATGTAATTTCATTCGCTATAATTGAGATTAGCTTCGCGCCTCGGGATAAACTTATTTCCTCCCTTAGCTAACTAAAGTTCTTGGGAGTTTAGCATCTAGCGCTTACCTGTCCTTACACATTGGTCGCTCAGGCACACGCGAGAGGAGTCAATGACACCTGAAAAAAGGAATTAAGTATTAATAAAAAAATAATTTTAGAACTGATAACAAAAATATGTTATAATATAATACAATAATTTTCAAATTTATTAATCATAATTGAAAATACACAGATAGGGTAGATGTAAAAGTATTAAGCATGTGAGATTTACGTTATTAAAAATAAGGCTTTGAAACGAAATTATGAATTTTAAAAAAATTGTTTTGAAATATACAACTGTATTTACGTAAAAATAACCTTGTAAATATGATCTTAGATTACAATGGAATGATACAGACATGTAGAGAAACTACCCATTGGTAGCACTCTAATAACATTTATACAATTGAAGGTCTTGAGGCCATCTTCTTTTCAGGCACCTTAGAGAATTGTCTGGAATGGAAGGGTAAAGTGAGAAACAAGTGTGTTTGGGATGTTAGGGAGTTATAAGTGAAGGATTGGTATCTAGTTCGGATGGATCGGTTATATCGCCGTTTTGGAAGAAGACAGTCGGAACTCAGAATAATTCATTTTTATATTTTCATAATGAAACGACTGCAACTTGTCTATATTTTTATGCGGAAGAGTGTTCATTGTGAAAACATAAAAATGAATTATTTTGAGTTGTGACAGTCTTCTTCCGAACCGACAATATATAAAACATTGAGAATTTTACGACGGATTTTGCATTGGATGGTTGGAAACGAGAGGCATTTGTAGGTTTAGTGGAAAGTATTAATTTGATGCCATTTTAACCTTAATCTGGGTTGAGTTTCGTTTAAAAAGATCTTCGCAATAATGTAATTTTTGATAGATTACTTGAGCTATTAACTGAAAATTCTCCACATAGTATTCAGCTAAATGAGGTCTGGAAGTAATTTTCGTTCAGTGTTTTATTATGATTTTTCAAAATATTTCGCATACGTTTTGTTTGAAATTGTCCACTAAATACTTTTAAATAGATTTAGGAACTATTTCTTCACCTGTGGAAGTTTTAATTATTTTCTAAGCACGATATTTAACAGTGGATCATCAAAAAGCACGATCTTCTAGAAGGTATATCCGGTTAAGACTAAAATATGTATTTGATACTTTATCTAATACTGATTTGACATTGGCAGACTAGAGTTTTAATAAATCAATTAAACAACTTCTTGTAAATTAACATCGTTTAAAGTTTATATATTTGAATAAATCTAATATATAAAAATGAATATTCGTCTGTTCTTACTTCATGTACAGTCATACTGTTCATCGGATCCTAATACTTTTTGCTAAATTTTCAAAATTTTCTCGGAAAGATTATAGCCTCGTCCAATTTTTTTGGTAAAAAAAAGTTTTAACAAATTATTATGCAATATTAATTATTATTATCCACGTAGCAAATTATGGCAATAGATTTGTCTCTCTGAAGAATAAGAAAAAAATATCAATGATTATATTAGATGATTTTTTATTTACTGAAAATAAAAATTAAAAATAATTAGGTTTTCAGTAAGTAAGTCAACAAAAATTAAAAAAAAAAAATTCATCTTCGTTTTTAGCGTCGTATGAAACCCTCAAATACTATTTTCCAAATAAATTAGAAATTACTAATATTGAAAGCACAGTGATTTTAAGCAGTATATATGCGTGTATGGAAATAACAGATAATATTGTTTAAAAGAGTAAGAAAAATGCTAAACTAAACCGGACCAATATTAATGATTATATAGTAATGTTAGCTGTTACCATTTATGTTATATTTATGTTACCATTTATGTTATATTTATGTTTATATTTATGTTACATTTATGTTATATTAATGTTACCATTTATGATATATTTCTATAACCATTTCAAGCCATTTTCCAATTTCAGGTGCTTTTTAAATATTGCTCGATTTAACTATGCTAAAGTTTCTTCTTTCCGTTTTAAGCTAATTTTTCAAGTGATTCAAGCGGCGAGTCCGGCGGGGAAGGATTTCCTTTTTTGTGTTATTATCTCCTCCTGTGAGATTGTGACATATCGTACATTGACCAACCAACTCCCTATAATTATGTGTTTAAAATTCAGGGATTACCTTTTTTTTGTGTTATGATCTCCTCTTGTGACATTTCGTACATCGACCAACCTACTCACTATAATTGTTGGCTATAAATTATTACTGTACTATAAAAATTGGCTTCTGCAATCGTAATTACATGTATTATCCCTGCTTATTTCTATGTTATTACTATAGTTCCCGTCTAATCACTTCATCAATATATTAATTGATATCAAAATTTCAATAATTTAAATAAATATATTCATTATACATTAAATCTTAAATTAAATTATACAATAAATTCTCAAATATAGCAATAACGAACCATTAAGCATTACAGGGTATGCTTAATGCTAGTAGATTTATAAAATTAACATGACATGGTTGATGAGACCGATAAATAAACTATACAATACAATGCCATAGGTTTTTATAAATATGAAAACCATTTATAAAATTTGTTTTATCATCATTCAGGTGCCTGACATTGGTACATACATTTCCATGCCCAGTTTTGTATCCACTGGTAGTGTATAAACATATATCAGGTTCACTGTTTAAGCAATTATAATTGTTTACAAATTTAGGGGTGTGTGTAGCTTTTGAATAAATTGTATGCATTGCGGATCAAAGATTAATATGGATTGTATATTCAATAATATATTATTTATTCATTCTTTATAAATATGATTAATTATTTCAAAAATGAATAACATTAAAATCTATTTAGAGCAAACTGTTTTGGAAATTCGGCATTTAAGCTTTGCCTCACTATTCCAATGATGATTTCAACACCTACCTGATCTAAAAGATCACTGTATTATAGGCGAGTACGAGTTTTTTTCAAAACGATTAAAGCCGTTTTTAAGAAAATTGCGTAAAGAGGTTCTTCCAATCAGTCGATTTTAGCCAGAAAAAAATAAATATTAATAATTGCTACAATATAACTGGCGTGCACCTATCTTAGATGCGTTTTATCAGTTTCGCACAACTTTTCGTTTTTTAGGCGATGTATTGTTTCAAGATAGCAATACTTCCCCTTACTATCTATTGAATATTGATTATAGTTAGTGAAAAAAAAATAAATGAAACAATAAAAATACAATATTATAACACAATTATAACTCACTACTAACAGTTATGAAAAAGGATTAAATAGTAAAAAAGTTGGCCATCTATGAATATCTGCTACTTGGATACGAATGACCTACTTTTACGTCGATTACTTTGACAAACATACTTCCGTGTCCTTTCCCATCAATCGAGGACCATCGTAGTATTGGACATCGTACGGAATGATAAATTCACCTACTCTCTTCAAAATAGCTTCTATTCAATTTCCACAAGATGCCTAGTTAGAAAAAATATATATATATAAATTAAAAATAATATTTCGGGCACATCAAACAAATTAGATCGATTGTTTACAACTATAATAGTACAAGAGCCCAAGAGGAGAAAAAAGGCAGTTATCTCACCCCAATTTTTAATTACTTCAATGAAGACTATGTATAATTACTAGCCAAAATTGATGAGTCTGCCAAGTATAGGTAGGGGGAATAAAAAATGGCGACTGTTTCAAAGCGATAAAAAAATAATTTTTCTTCAAACGTCATTTAAAGAATAGTAAATTTACTAAAAAATGAGTTTCAGAAAAATGTTGTATGGGACGTACTGAAAGATCAGTAGTTAGTGAATTTATTTTGAAAAATTTATATCTCAAAAACTATTTGACGTACAGATGTCTATTAGCATTCACATTAAAGCTAGTTTAATGAGCTATAAAGTATTTTATGATAATCTTTAAATTTCTTTCTTGAGACTGGTAATTGTTTACTAAATAATTCAAAAACACTATCCAAAATTATAGTCTCAAAACATTTATTTCATTCACA
>NW_027114257.1:206478-209205 GCF_000696795.3 Halyomorpha halys | reverse complement strand
TATAAAAGGAAACTGTAGGGGAAAAAAATGTTTATTATATCTTATTATTGTATCTCTTTTTTTCTGATTATACAATGTATGTGTAGTTTATATATGTCCGATTACGGATTGATAAGTATGCTGTGTGAGATAGCAACCTGATGTATTTAGGTAGCATAGATAAATAAAGTATTTCTCTCTCTCTTTTCAAAAATCCAACATTATACGAACAACTAGAAATTAACATTTTGTGAGTTTATTTTGTCGAATATCATAAAAACTACTACTCCTACAAAGATAAACATAATTATAATTATAATTATAACTATTTTGTAGAAAAATTTAACTAGCTTTAATTTGAGCGCTGACAGACAACTGTACGTCCAATGGTTTCTGAAATAAAGTTTTTCATAAATCTTATTGTATAAAACTTATTGTCCGAACAACTATAAATTAATTTATTTTAGCAAATATGAAAATTACTATTCCTACGAAGGTAAAGGTCAAAAAACTTCATTATAGCCCATTAAACTAGCTTTAATTTGAGTGCTAATAGACATCTGTACGTCACATAGTTCCTGAGAAATAGATTTCTCAAAATAAATTGTCTAAATACTAATCTTTCAGTAGATATTGCTTTTAAAAAAGTTATATCTCGAAAACTATTAAACGTAAATAGTTAGGGTTTCGCCCTACCTATACTGGGCAGACTCGTCAATTTCGACTAGTAATTATACCTAGTATTCATTAAAATAATCAAAAATAGGTGTGAGATAACTGCCTTTTTTCTTCCCGGCTCTTGTACTATCAGGAAGATATGTATCACTTGTAACAAGTTCGATCCATCTCTCCTCTCCTCCTTAGCACTTCCAATTGTTGAAAAAATATCAGAAGCCATAGAATATATTAATTGGATTATTTTATTTTATTTCAGTATTCAAACTGAGGGTATGGGGTTGGCCCGTCGATTATGGGGTTATGGCTTAAAAGTTATGCGAAACTGAAATTACGTATTTAAGGTAGTTGTATGCCTGGTATATTATAGCAAGGTACCTGATATATTATGGTAGGTGTATGCCTGGTATATTATAGCAAGGTAGCTGGTATATTAAGGTAGGTGTATGCCTGGCATATTATAGCAAGGTAACTGGTATATTAAGGTAGCTATATGCCTGTTATATTATAGCAACTTCTTTTGGCTAAAATCGATAGTGGGATTGAAATAAATCCCATCAAGTCACCTTTATTCTTCATCGTAAACATACGACAACCTGACCTGCTGTATCCTTTAATGATACCCCACTTATATCTGTGAATAACACCTTGGGTGTTATAGACTACATCTGGACAAAGAACTAGCTTGGAATCCTCATACAAGAATGAAACAACAGGAAACATGTCGATTCTGACAATTACAACACTTACATGACGGCCTAAAGTTACAATTAATCAGAAAAGACCCATTAACATGCCTACTATAAGACCTGCTAGATTTGGTCGAGTTAAGTTTTGGACTCAACGGAACTAAACCATCGAACATCTCTCGTACAGAATCCTTATAATTCAAAGTTGTTCATAAAAGAAGGCGAAAGAAGAAGATGACATCTGAAAAGAACCATCTGATTTAGAAATGCTATTTGAGTTCAACCAAAGGGTAGATTCTTCATAAGACAATTTCAGGCCATTGTAATTAACATTTACTAATTGTATTTTTTCGTTAATGTAGATTTAAATTTCAAAAAATTAAAAGGTTATACCGAAATCTTTTTTTTTTTTTACAATTGATTATGGGGGAGTATAGTTTCGTGCTAAAGACACCCTTAACTATTTACAATTCTATAAATCTTGAAGGATTATGAATAATAACGATGAATTATAAATAAAAGTCATGTAATTATCTTCTAATGGGAATAAAGGAATTAAATTAATTTGAGAAAAAGGTGAAAAGAAAATTTAACTAATGTCAATAATAGGATAGATAAATATATGATTCATAACAGGATGTCCTGCAGCAGTCTGGGCTTCAGTCTTCAAGTTAGGTTGGATTTCCCAAGTTATAAATCACTTCTCCTTTAACTGTCCGTGACTGGTAGTGAAATTTTATGAACCGTTTTTTAATGAAATCTTCTAATGATTCCATTAATATTTCCCGATGCAATTGGCTATTTCTTACAAACCAAGGGAAATCCACTGCGATTCTCAAGACTTTATTTTGAAATGATTGCAATTTTCAGGTTTTTCGATGTTAGTTTAATTGAAAAGATAGTTGACGTTTAAAGATTGTTTTTTTTTTCATAAGAACGGAGGCTAAGTGCCAGAGGCTTATTGTAAGGAAGAAATGAAAATAAGTATTGTTTCACTACATAACTTTCACTTTTTCGAATAGGTGTTATCTATTTTAGAAGCTGTTAGAATGAAAAATAGCAGAACCAAACGAATTTATCCTTATTTTCTAGGAGGAGTGTTGAAACACCTAAGATAAATTGTGCTGTTGTTTGGAAGTGCCTGGAAGAACTCTGTTACTGTTGTTACTAAAAGAAGAGAATTAATATCCCCGTGGCAATTAGTGAGGCTGAGCGGTGGGCAAACATACTACCGCTTCCTTCTATCTATTTTAATGGCTTTCTTCTCTCTCACTGTTTGAGTTTAGGCCTGCATGTATTCTGGTCTAGAGGCCCCAACAAGGGAGAGTTTGTTTATGAAATAATTTTCCATTGCCATTTAAGACATGAAGCATATATTGTATTA
>NW_027114257.1:199287-204226 GCF_000696795.3 Halyomorpha halys | reverse complement strand
CAAAGAGCATAGAATCTTAGTCAAGCTGATCTCGGATGTTTTTCCTCATTATTAATACATTTAATATTCTTCATTGTTTGTCGTTCCGAGATTACTTTATTCTTGAAGTGATAACGGTAAAAAAAAAAATATTTTCCAATAATATTATATTTATTTATAAAAGAATAAAATCCATTTTAAATGTTGAGACCTATTTTGATTTAATTGTTACTATACCTAGTAATGTCTTGGCGTTCCGCCTAACCAAACAAAGAATATGCTTAAAAAAGTATTAGCGAACGCTAGACAATAGACGTGTGACGGTCGTGTTGAGGAGTACTTGGTTCGGAACGTTTTTGGTTCGATTCCCCCCTGGTGCAGTTAATATTTATTTCTTGGCGATTCCGAGAATAAATCTCGTCACTCCCTGGTACTCAGTGGCAACTCTGTTAGCCGCCAGGGGTTGGGTAGAAAGGACCAGAAGGCCCACTTGCCGGACTAGATCCTCCCAGTTACCTATACCAATACCAAGTACAATTAAAAGGTTTTCGGTTATTTGGATTTTAGGAAATATTCGTTCACCAAGGTCATGGGGCTTGGATTGTTTTACAAATATAGCTACTATAATACAAGCTAAGAATGTTTACTTATTTATTGGAAGATCGTTGATTGACCGAGTATAATAATAAAAGGAAGATGGTCTGGGAGCAGTCAAAGAAAAAACTCAAATAGTAATAAAATTATTTGATGTGAGCCAACGTTTCGCCCCTCCTTGACGAGCTTCATCAGGGCTAAAAAAGATACAACATAAGGTACTGGTACTGGTAATGGTGGGGGGAACAAGTCCACTAAGTGAGCCTATTGGTCCTTTTTGCCATCCCCAAGACAAACCAATAGAATGACTCTTTCATGAATCTTATTACTCTATATCGAACCTTTTCGACTTTCTAATAAAATCTAAAAGGGACGCCCAATCTATAGAGGAAGCCTCATTTCCTTTAATTCTATCAGAGCCTAAAAGCCTGTACCTTAGTGACGCATACCTACCACAGTCTGCTATGTAATGTAAGGCAGTCTCTGGGGCCAGTCCGCATAAGCTGCAGGTTTCATCATGGACTACTCCACATATCTTAAGATGTTTTTTAAGTCTGCAGTGACCTGTCAGGATTCCTATGAATAATCGGAGTTCGTTTCTGTTTAGGCATAGCAGCCACATAGCTTTAGATAGCTTAGTATCTTATATCTTAGCTTTAGTAGAGGGTTTAGTTATTAAAATCTTGGCCTGTCTCAGCCCAGTACAGTCCCTCCACTCCAAGAGAAAAAGGGTTAATTGTTACCTTATTACAAAATAAGGTAACAATTAACCTTTTTTTTCTTATTTAAAATACGGTAATCTTTGATTGTCTTATATTAGTGTTTTGTTTATGTCTTTTTTAGTCCTGACGGCTAAACGTTGGCTCACAGTCAATTGTTTTATTACTATCTGAGATTTTTCTTTGATCATATCCGGACCATCATTTTTTAATGTTTATAAATTTACATTGAAATCGTAATGTCGATCGTGTATATATGCTTTATTTATTTATTTTTATCCTCACTTAGTTCAAAATATTTTGGTGAAAACCAGAGTTCTCTTCAATCAACGGTTCAAAACATATTAATTTTCTAATTTGTGATATCAAATATTTAATCATTAGCTAATTTGACAAATGTATACCAATAGACCCCCCCCCCCTCCAATTTTAACATCTTTTTCCACTCTACCGAAAACTTGATTCTTCTGATTATAATTATTAGCAGTCGTCATTCATCAGCTGAGTAGTATTTCTATTTATTTATTTTTTGTTAAATGTTATTGAGACCATCTTTCTAGTTATTGAAATGTTTCATTTAATATATACCTTCTATAGCAAACGCAGGCATAAACAATATTTTTAGTCTGGATTATCTCTCTAGGAAGTCTGGTGAGTCAATTCTTTTAAAAATTGTTTGAGGTTAATCACTTCCATTTTTGAATGAATTATTTATTCATGATATTGTACAACGTTTCGGGACCACTGTCCCATATTCATGCACTATAAAAACCTATAACAATAATAAAACTAACATATCACCAATCTCCATCCTTACATATTTTAATTTATACAATAATAATCACCTCATGATTTCATATGGGAAATCATGTCAACCATTTGTGCATCTTCACTTCTCTCTGGCTCAGCCATCTCTCTACATTTCTTGCTAACTCTTTGGACCTTATCTCATGTCCAGTGTGCTGTTTGGTTACCTCCCTGTTTTTTATAAGTCCTGTTTTGTATTTAATATTAACTTTTTATTTATTTTTTACATAAACCTGTTTATTTCATTTGATTTTTATGTTAAGTCTATTTATAATATCTGCATAATGTGTATTTAAGTGTTTAGTGTCAGTTTTATAGTTTACTGTGTTTTGTATGTTTTTTGTTATGTATCTATTATTTTTGGGTTTTCAAAATTGAATTCGTGGTTCAGTTTTATGCTATGATAGGCCAGAGCTGTGGAATTTATATTTTTAGCGTTTTTACAATTGGTGATATGTTGCTTAATCCTAGTTTCCAGTTTAAAAAAAAATAAAAATATTTTTAGTGCGTATTACAAATATTAAATAGGTATTAATTATAATAGAGAAAACATATTCTATTTCATATTTTAATAAAACATAAATATGTGTATTTGTTTTGACAATGTAAAAGTAGGTTGAACACTGATTTAATCACATTTTAATATTTGCATAATTACAGTAGTCATTAGTTCATAATGTTAATATTCGGAAATAGCACGCTATTTGATGGATAGCTTGTAATGGAGTCCACTAGTTCCTCTCACTATTTGTATTCAAACTGGAGAGTATTATTTTTTATACACTCACAAACATCAACATGGATATCAAAATATAGACTTTATTCTTTGACAAATCAGTAAATCAATCACTTTCCAATGAGGTGAGACCTAATTGTACAAGAGCCCAAGAGGAGAAGGCAGTTATTTCACCCCAATTTTTGATTATTTAATTGAAAACTATGTATAATTACTAGTCAAAATTGTTGAGTCTGCCAAGTATAGGTAGGGGAAATAAAAAATGGTTGATGTTTCAAAACGTTAAACATAATTATTTTTTTATTCGGAGCTCAATATCTTTACAACTATCAACAATAATAGAAAATCTAAGAGAGCATCATTTAAAGTAGAGTAAATTAGCTAAAATGTAAGCCCTAATAGAGCTATTTACCTTCAAGTTCTCGAGAAATAGCTTTTTAAAAAGCAACATTTCATAAAAATGTTGTATGGAACGTATTGAAATATCAGTAGTTTGTTAATTTATTTTGAGAAATCTATATCTCAGGAACTAAGTGATGTACAGATGTCTATTAGCACTCAAATTATAGCTAGTTTAATGAGCTATAAAGCAATTTATGACATTTATTTTCGTAGAAGTAGTAGTCTTCATGAAATTTGCTAGAATAAATTGATTTATAGTTTTTCGGACAAATTTTTTATTTGCCAAATTTATATTCATATGCGAATATCATAAGAAATACTGCCCCTAAGAATATACGTATCATAAACAACATTATAGTAAGTTAAATTTCCTTTATTTTGAGTGTTAACAAACACGTGTGCGTCTTATAGGTCTAGACATATATTTTTTCAAAAATCAAACATTTTGTACGAACAAGTAGAAATTAAGAGTTTGTGAATTTATTTTGTCAAATATCATAAAATCTACTACTCCTACAAAGATAAACGTCATGTACTATTTTATAGTAAATTTAGCTGGCTTTAATTTGAGTGCTGGCAGGCATCTGTACGCCCTATGATTTCTGAAATAAAGTTTTTCATAAATCAAACTTATTGTCCAAACCACAATAAATCAATTTATTTTAGCAAATATCATGAAAACTACTATTCCTACGAAGGTAAAGGTTCAGAAATTACTTGCCCATCGGATTCGTAGATGACATCTATACAAATTTGAAGGATTATTGAATAACTTTGGTACTTTTGTAAGTTTTTTAATATGTCAAATATACATAGTCATTTGTATTAAATCGATGGCTCACTTCATAGTAGTGCTAAGTATGGTTCAACTAGCATTAGGAAAAATTACAACTGGAGGTTCTCTCATTCAGGAAAATTAATTGAAAAGTTGTAATTTTACTAAAAGAGAGAATTCTATTGTTGGTAAAGATAGTGAAAATTTTCTTAGCACCAAACTAAGCCCTTGCTAAGTTGAAGTAGAATATGAGAATTCTTGAGTTCGTGGGATAGCACAAGCTAGCCCTCGTTACTCTTTCAAAACTGTTTAGGATTGTATTTTTCACTACTAGTCAAGTTAGATGTTACCTATTAGACGTGAACTGGGTGGTAAGAAAAAAAATAAATAAATAAAAACCAATTTAAATTTACTTATACTACTACTAATTTATAAATATGCGAATGTCAGTGGTGCGGTCAGAAGAGAACAAGAATAGTTAACAAATATTTATTAGTCGAAGTTTCGCCCCACGTTTTAGAGCTTTAGAGATCGTAGTATAACAAGATACAAAAAGGTAAATGAAGGAAGGGTTAAAATTATGAAAATATAAGTGAAAAGAAAATTATATACAAATGAAAGAAAAGAAGAAATAAAATTATGTTAATATAAATTAAACAATGACAAGAATATAAAAAAATTACGCAAATTATATGGTTAAAAATGAACAGGAGACATAACACGCGAAAATAGAAAAACAGATATAAGAAAATTTAACACAATAAAAGACGGAAAACAAAGAAGTAAGTTGAGATTAAACTAAGGTCGAGAAAGAATAAATAAAAATAAAAGTAATAATAATAATACGTGAGTAAAGGACAAATCAGGACCTCCCGTCCGTTTAAGTTGAGAGCTTTTGAAACTAATAATTAAAATCTGAGGCACATA
>NW_027114257.1:195991-197200 GCF_000696795.3 Halyomorpha halys | reverse complement strand
CATATCTTACTTGTTTATTTAATGATGATCTGATTTTTTTAGAACAATATTCATAAATTTTTTTTATATTTAAGTAATTTGTAATCGAATTAAACTAAGATATTGAGCCAACTTTTTTTTGTTTAATATGGTATCATTCGTGAGTAGTTGAACTCATTTTTTCCCAAGAAATATAAATTTATTCAAGTTGTTACCTTAAAGTCGTAAAATCTATACTTTTGCTACTCTGGGATAGCAATTCAATACTATACAAAACAAGTCAGTTTAAAAAAAACACAACATATTTTCAACAATTTAATAAAGATTTTGTCTTTCTAGATCGAATATCATTCATATCAATATGAAACATCTCTCATGTATCATATTTTTTGTTTTAGCAATATTATAACATGTTTATTGTGAATAGTATTGATGTTGAATTTTATTACATTTAGTTTTAACATCAATTTACTTTTTTGTAAATGCAATAATTGTTTTTTTTTAGAACAAATTTATTTATAATATTTAATTTTATGATGTCTGGTTGTTAAATATGGTATCAGTGAATTTATTTTTCTACTAGCATTGCCTATTTACGGATTATCAGGTGCTGGTGATTAGCATACGCCATATTTATTACCAAATAGAATGAGAACGATTGAAGAGAGATTTTATACCATTTGTCGAAATCTCAAATTAATATTTTATTTTCACTATTATTTGTCTAGGAAACTGTTACTGATGATCCATTTCTTTCTCTATTCATTTTTCGTCATTAAAAAAAAAAAAAAAAGAAAAAGGTAATTGCTTTTCTATTTTCCTATTTTTTATTTTATTTTATTTCTTTTTCTTTTTAAGTAAATCTTTACATTGTCCCATTCATATGTAAAGTGTTATTTTAGTTTTTAAAATGAATGATTATATAGCATGTTCTTCGTTAGGTTTCTCTGTAAAAGAACCGGTAATTTAAAAAGTTGATCATCAAAATGTATCGCATGTCTAAATGTAATATGGTATTGTACAGCCTTGGGTTGAATTACAGTTATTTCTAAAATGACAGGCTTAAAAATAATTCAAACTTTTATAAAAGGCAAGAATTATAAAGATACTACCATTCAAAATTTCAAACTAATATTGATAATTTGATAACTACCTTCGCTTCCAGAAGCCATATCTTGGCTAGAACAAATCTCTATTGACCGGATATGGTTTTCCTGTGAGATCTTTCAG
>NW_027114257.1:189625-195031 GCF_000696795.3 Halyomorpha halys | reverse complement strand
CATACTCTGCGAAATGATGGTGCTATAAATTGTTATATACCGCTAGTTTCTTTTATATATTTAGAAGTGCTCAGTTTTCTGAATAATACTCATTAATCATCATTTATGAATGAAAACAGAAAAGTAAATAAATGTTCCTATCTCTGTAGAACTTGGATTTAATTAACTTGCGTTTGATGGTGCAAATAAATTTGTAGCCTATAGTCTGTTTGTATTGCTATAATTACTGCAGTAGGTTATTGCGATCAAATCCAGTAATTAATTTGCAGGCACATAAATTCATCAAAGTTGGGCTGTAAAATACGTATTGGATAATGTTGTAATATTACAAATTGAGCGTTTCCATCTCGATTCGTCGAATAATTGCTTTAATCATTCAAGTGGCTGCTTATATATGGTCGAGGTTCATGTGCGAATCGATTTGGGATTATAATTTTTGAGGTTAGTGCAGTCGATGTCGGATTTTTATCATGGCAGCTTTTGCCAATGAATCGAAATCTACCCATGTGACTTTCACCCAACCGCAGCTTCTGTCCACCTGTTACTTTTATAATTTTCCTTTATCCAGATCCGACACAGTGCGATATCTATGATTCATGCTAGACAAAAGACTCACCTGAAACCATCATACTAGACTTAACAGACGATTCAGCCAACTTTACCGACTACTCAGCAGGACCTCTAATCTCTCAATAGAAAACAAACTACTAATTTATAAGACTATCTTCAGACTTATCTGGACATACGTACTTGATCTTTGGGGAACAGCTCAACCTTCGAACTTTAAACGTATCCAGTCCTTTCAATCCAAAATCCTTAGAACCATAGTTAATGCACACTATTACTGTTCCAACAGAACACTACACCATGACCTTTAAATCCCTTTTGTCCTAGACCTAATACCAACCAAATTCTCAAAATTCCGTTTAAACTTTTCTAATCATCCTAATCCTTTGGTTTATTCCTTACCAGGTCCATCCATCCTTACAACCCACCTCGAAGGTTGAAACGGAAATGGTCAAGAGACCTTTTGTAAAATAAAATGGACAATCGGTGTTCTGGCAATGGCCAGAGCCTCTGCTCTTGTAGAGTGATTGCGGCTTTAGCGCACTTACTCAGCCTCCATTGGCTCATTACCAATGACGCGCTCAGAGAATTGCTGGGATCTGTTGGAGCCCAACTTTTCACATAAGGGGGATAAGCTAGGCTCTGAGCGCCCAAAGCTGAAAGTGAATATTGAAGATAGGTGAGAATGTATGTCAGATTTATTTACTAAATTTTTACTTAAGCTTAAGTATCTTTATCTTTTACAGCAGTACCCGCATTATCCGGGGCTCTATTTACAGGGTTTGCAATTAACCGGGTTTCCGGTTTTTATACTATGATTTAATGTAAATAAGACATCTTTTTGTTAATAAAAGTAATTTTTTGCAGTTTTATTTTTAGTTAACCTTCTTATCTATCACATTGAGTTAATAAAATATTGTTATTCGATTATCTATGAACCCCCATACACATCATTACCCCAGATAACAGGGGTTCTACTGTATATAATTTTTTTCTACTGTATATTTTAATCATTTTAGTTTTACTTTTTTTTATATTTGTATGTATGGCATGAATGAATACTTGGAACTCTAATACTGATTGTAACAGATTGTATTATTTCCCTTCAATAAAAATATAAATAAAAAAAATAATGAAGTTGATTAAGTGGCGTGAGACGTGATACGATATCGAATACTCTAATATTTTCATTAAATATTTATTTTTTCAATTGCATGAAATATAACCAAAGACAACTTATATTCTTAAGGTTTGTTTAGTGACTATTCCATTATTTTTTTGTGAATCTTGTTTTATTACATATTTAACCAATATTTTTACTTATTTCACTTCTAAGCATGTAATAATACGAGTATGATTGGAAAGAAAAACAATTTTTTTTGGTCTAGAATCTGCCATAAATAACTTAAATATAAAATGTTTCTAATTTTTAATTTCTCTAATAATTGGTGTATAACTTTTTTTTTAAATTATACAATACATTATGTGTGTATTGGCTCTCTGTATCTCTTCAAACAGTGAGGAAACTCTTCATGGAAAACTGTAGTACTAATCTTTAATGGTTCAAAGAAGCTTTCGATGTAAATGAACTATTCCGATAAAATATTTACCTTAGGCTAAGTTAAGAGAATAGTCTTTGAAACTGAAAAGCGTTACTTGTTTCAAAGTACACGGTCCTATTCAAGGGCTTTACTGCTTTTGAAATAACACTTAAGTATCCTCGAAACTTCCTAACAATTTCAGGAATTATCCTCTTTGAAATAATACTTCATTGAACAAAGTTTCGATATTCTCATTCTATTCTATTTTTGGACATGGATTCTCCAATAGGTAAAGTTAATTTTAAAAAGGCTACAAACTTTTAAAAAAATATATATATAAAAAGATTCCTGATAAAATAACATGCGGTTTTTAAAGAAAATATAAATAAGATGATCCTTATTTTTCATTTATCACATAACCAATAAAAATCAATATTATTATTTTATTAAATTTATGTTATAATTGACAATAATACATAAGGAATTTATATCTCAGATGAAGACTTCACAATAAATAATTTGTATAAATTGGACCTTGACCTGAGAGAACCTTAATGATGAAGACTTCATCTCCGAAGAAAAGGACCCATCTTATAAAATTACCCCTTGAGTAGATTTTCTTTTTCATGGTCAGTTGTAATGGGTGAAGCAATCTCCTGCCAAATGACCGTGGTTGAATTCTTTCTATTCAGACTGGAGCTCTAAAACACAGTTTATTACTCTCTGAACTAGATGACAGGAAGATAAGCATTCGCATAAAGGGTTTGATTAGGTAGTTATACAGGTTCTTAAAAACTGAATTACAGCTCATTTCGCTTGATACTATCGCAATGAAAATGGCAAATGTTGAATTTATTTAATTTTTCTTCCTTTGAGGAGCGGGGTAGCTCAGTAGTTAAAGCGCTGTCCTCTAATTTCCCAGGTCCTGGTTCGTAGGCGTATGACTTGTTTTTATCATTTTAAATCAGCCGTGAGTCGACCCTTTGTGTACCCTCGATTGGGCTTAGGTGTGATCTTGAACAAATTATCTCTTTACACAACTGTTAATCAAGAAACCATTACTTCTGTTAAAGACACCTCAAATCGACTATGTATTTTTGTTGGAAGGCTTTAAAAAAGAACAAAGAACTAGCTTGTTCGGATATAAACATTTATTTGGTCAATTTAAACAGTTTAAAAACTTAAACTAAAATGAACAAAAGATGACTAAAACAATGAATACAAGTAAAAAAAACAAAACACCTTAAACAAAATAAAACTAGCTAAATAAATTATGAAGAAGAAAATAAACTAATTTACAAAAAAAAAAAAATAAATAAATACTGTTCAACGTAAAGTTGATACACTCCGATAGGTCAGAAAAAGAGTGCTGCCGAGATGTGTAGGTCTCAGCTCTGTAGCTTAATACACCGCTGCAATAGTCCAAGGTTGGTGTAGTGGCTCATCGATAGTCCAAATATCCAAAAGCCAGAATGGCAACACTGGCACTTATTAAGGGCAGATAGGGTCTAATTAGTTTTAATGTATTATGCGAGCTGACTAATTAACAACAATTTATATTCAAGTCGAAACGCAGTTAAGATCTGGTTTCGGACTGTAATGTCTGTTAACGCACTCAAAATGTCAATAAATAGTACCAAAATGAACGGAGACAGGACTGGTTACACACGGTCATAGCCACTAATTAGTCGGAACCCATAATAAAATTGAAGATGGCCGTCCCGTTGCTAGGCAACCTCTTAGCAACTGTCTCAATTACTTAATTATAACACACAAATATAATTACATATTTTTCTTCTCAAATAACTAAATTCAATTAAAATAATATAAAAAAAAATAAATGTAACTAAATAAAACATGAATACAACTCAAATACTATTTACAAATTATTTACAAGGTAATTATGGTGTTAACAACTTATTTTATTAAACCTCTGATCGTTTATGAGTTTGCAGTAGTACAGTTCAGCATCTATTTTATTTTTTTTCACTTTAATTATTTTAAGTTAAAAATTATCATTGACTCTTCTGAAATTATCTAAGTTAGAGAAAGTATTTTAGATGTAGTTAAAGTATTAAACGAAAAAAAACATACACATACTGTAGGTCAAAATTTTAAACAATAAATGCAAAAATTGTGCCGAGATAATCATTTCTAGTTTTTACCAACATTTACTGTTTTTATTTGTGTGTACAGCAAAAATCTGTCTAGTTTTTACCTTTACACTATATATGGAACATATAGTATAGGGAAAGTATTGCGATTATTCAAAATTTCGAATTCGAGATTTCAATAGAAATGCTCTAATGTTCTAGGACCCACGAGTCCAAAAAGCATAGTTTCGCAAGGTAATGTTTTTATGTGTGTGTTTTTAATTTAATTTAATTCTATATTATATTTTTTTTACGAGGGTAAGTGGATTTTTCAAATGACAGGGATAGGCCCGTACCTATTCGTATGTGGGATTCTTACTCACTAAAACCACCTCCCTACAACTGTCTTTCCTCCCCACGGGACCGCCGCTAGGCATTACTTCATGGAGGGAAATGGCTGAGTGCCGCCTCATTATTTTATATGTATCGTTTTCATTGCCTCTTAGCCCTCTTTTCCGGTCTCAACCTCTTAAGGACGATTGTGTTGACTTCACTGCGTCCGAATGCTGGTCTGAGCGCAGCCTATGGTTCACAACATTTTCTGGTGTGATGCTTCCTCCACACACTCTCTACATTTCGCTTCTCTCCTCAGTAATGCGAATGGAAGCAAAAAACACGTGCTTCGCTGTTTCCTCGACAGTCTGGCGTGCAGAGCATTCCGCGGTGTTGTCCAGTTTGAATCGGTACTGGTAGGCTCTAAGGCATCTATGTCCGGTCAACAATTACATAGAAATCCACCTCGCCATGCCGGCGACCATTAATTATTATTTTATTACATTTTGAAGTGGATACTATTAAAAGTGAGTAAAAAAAAATATTACATATAATATACACTACTGATAAAATATTGGTATATCCAGTAGGGAACAGGAGTGGGCAGCTGCCCCATTAATTTAATAAAAAGTAATTTTTTTTTCAAGCAAATATTAATTGTAATAACTAATAAAGCGCTGAGACAATTTTATAAAATTTTGGTGTCTTTCGCCTTTTCCGAGATGAAATATCACAACCCGATGGACTATGGCTTGCCCCTCCTAGTCCTGATCCTGGGTACGCCCTTGTAAGACCTTCTCAATAGTTTAAGAAAATTCAAGATATTTTGAAATATATAGAAGGAACTATTTATTACAGCTTTTCAAAAGAAA
>NW_027114257.1:185098-189575 GCF_000696795.3 Halyomorpha halys | reverse complement strand
ATGAATGAATACTTGGAACTCTAATACTGATTGTAGCAGATTGTATTATTTCCCTTCAATAAAAATATAAATAAAAAAAATAATGAAGTTGATTAAGTGGCGTGAGACGTGATACGATATCGAATACTCTAATATTTTCATTAAATATTTATTTTTTCAATTGCATGAAATATAACCAAAGACAACTTATATTCTTAAGGTTTGTTTAGTGACTATTCCATTATTTTTTTGTGAATCTTGTTTTATTACATATTTAACCAATATTTTTACTTATTTCACTTCTAAGCATGTAATAATACGAGTATGATTGGAAAGAAAAACAATTTTTTTTGGTCTAGAATCTGCCATAAATAACTTAAATATAAAATGTTTCTAATTTTTAATTTCTCTAATAATTGGTGTATAACTTTTTTTTTAAATTATACAATACATTATGTGTGTATTGGCTCTCTGTATCTCTTCAAACAGTGAGGAAACTCTTCATGGAAAACTGTAGTACTAATCTTTAATGGTTCAAAGAAGCTTTCGATGTAAATGAACTATTCCGATAAAATATTTACCTTAGGCTAAGTTAAGAGAATAGTCTTTGAAACTGAAAAGCGTTACTTGTTTCAAAGTACACGGTCCTATTCAAGGGCTTTACTGCTTTTGAAATAACACTTAAGTATCCTCGAAACTTCCTAACAATTTCAGGAATTATCCTCTTTGAAATAATACTTCATTGAACAAAGTTTCGATATTCTCATTCTATTCTATTTTTGGACATGGATTCTCCAATAGGTAAAGTTAATTTTAAAAAGGCTACAAACTTTTAAAAAAATATATATATAAAAAGATTCCTGATAAAATAACATGCGGTTTTTAAAGAAAATATAAATAAGATGATCCTTATTTTTCATTTATCACATAACCAATAAAAATCAATATTATTATTTTATTAAATTTATGTTATAATTGACAATAATACATAAGGAATTTATATCTCAGATGAAGACTTCACAATAAATAATTTGTATAAATTGGACCTTGACCTGAGAGAACCTTAATGATGAAGACTTCATCTCCGAAGAAAAGGACCCATCTTATAAAATTACCCCTTGAGTAGATTTTCTTTTTCATGGTCAGTTGTAATGGGTGAAGCAATCTCCTGCCAAATGACCGTGGTTGAATTCTTTCTATTCAGACTGGAGCTCTAAAACACAGTTTATTACTCTCTGAACTAGATGACAGGAAGATAAGCATTCGCATAAAGGGTTTGATTAGGTAGTTATACAGGTTCTTAAAAACTGAATTACAGCTCATTTCGCTTGATACTATCGCAATGAAAATGGCAAATGTTGAATTTATTTAATTTTTCTTCCTTTGAGGAGCGGGGTAGCTCAGTAGTTAAAGCGCTGTCCTCTAATTTCCCAGGTCCTGGTTCGTAGGCGTATGACTTGTTTTTATCATTTTAAATCAGCCGTGAGTCGACCCTTTGTGTACCCTCGATTGGGCTTAGGTGTGATCTTGAACAAATTATCTCTTTACACAACTGTTAATCAAGAAACCATTACTTCTGTTAAAGACACCTCAAATCGACTATGTATTTTTGTTGGAAGGCTTTAAAAAAGAACAAAGAACTAGCTTGTTCGGATATAAACATTTATTTGGTCAATTTAAACAGTTTAAAAACTTAAACTAAAATGAACAAAAGATGACTAAAACAATGAATACAAGTAAAAAAAACAAAACACCTTAAACAAAATAAAACTAGCTAAATAAATTATGAAGAAGAAAATAAACTAATTTACAAAAAAAAAAAAATAAATAAATACTGTTCAACGTAAAGTTGATACACTCCGATAGGTCAGAAAAAGAGTGCTGCCGAGATGTGTAGGTCTCAGCTCTGTAGCTTAATACACCGCTGCAATAGTCCAAGGTTGGTGTAGTGGCTCATCGATAGTCCAAATATCCAAAAGCCAGAATGGCAACACTGGCACTTATTAAGGGCAGATAGGGTCTAATTAGTTTTAATGTATTATGCGAGCTGACTAATTAACAACAATTTATATTCAAGTCGAAACGCAGTTAAGATCTGGTTTCGGACTGTAATGTCTGTTAACGCACTCAAAATGTCAATAAATAGTACCAAAATGAACGGAGACAGGACTGGTTACACACGGTCATAGCCACTAATTAGTCGGAACCCATAATAAAATTGAAGATGGCCGTCCCGTTGCTAGGCAACCTCTTAGCAACTGTCTCAATTACTTAATTATAACACACAAATATAATTACATATTTTTCTTCTCAAATAACTAAATTCAATTAAAATAATATAAAAAAAAATAAATGTAACTAAATAAAACATGAATACAACTCAAATACTATTTACAAATTATTTACAAGGTAATTATGGTGTTAACAACTTATTTTATTAAACCTCTGATCGTTTATGAGTTTGCAGTAGTACAGTTCAGCATCTATTTTATTTTTTTTCACTTTAATTATTTTAAGTTAAAAATTATCATTGACTCTTCTGAAATTATCTAAGTTAGAGAAAGTATTTTAGATGTAGTTAAAGTATTAAACGAAAAAAAACATACACATACTGTAGGTCAAAATTTTAAACAATAAATGCAAAAATTGTGCCGAGATAATCATTTCTAGTTTTTACCAACATTTACTGTTTTTATTTGTGTGTACAGCAAAAATCTGTCTAGTTTTTACCTTTACACTATATATGGAACATATAGTATAGGGAAAGTATTGCGATTATTCAAAATTTCGAATTCGAGATTTCAATAGAAATGCTCTAATGTTCTAGGACCCACGAGTCCAAAAAGCATAGTTTCGCAAGGTAATGTTTTTATGTGTGTGTTTTTAATTTAATTTAATTCTATATTATATTTTTTTTACGAGGGTAAGTGGATTTTTCAAATGACAGGGATAGGCCCGTACCTATTCGTATGTGGGATTCTTACTCACTAAAACCACCTCCCTACAACTGTCTTTCCTCCCCACGGGACCGCCGCTAGGCATTACTTCATGGAGGGAAATGGCTGAGTGCCGCCTCATTATTTTATATGTATCGTTTTCATTGCCTCTTAGCCCTCTTTTCCGGTCTCAACCTCTTAAGGACGATTGTGTTGACTTCACTGCGTCCGAATGCTGGTCTGAGCGCAGCCTATGGTTCACAACATTTTCTGGTGTGATGCTTCCTCCACACACTCTCTACATTTCGCTTCTCTCCTCAGTAATGCGAATGGAAGCAAAAAACACGTGCTTCGCTGTTTCCTCGACAGTCTGGCGTGCAGAGCATTCCGCGGTGTTGTCCAGTTTGAATCGGTACTGGTAGGCTCTAAGGCATCTATGTCCGGTCAACAATTACATAGAAATCCACCTCGCCATGCCGGCGACCATTAATTATTATTTTATTACATTTTGAAGTGGATACTATTAAAAGTGAGTAAAAAAAAATATTACATATAATATACACTACTGATAAAATATTGGTATATCCAGTAGGGAACAGGAGTGGGCAGCTGCCCCATTAATTTAATAAAAAGTAATTTTTTTTTCAAGCAAATATTAATTGTAATAACTAATAAAGCGCTGAGACAATTTTATAAAATTTTGGTGTCTTTCGCCTTTTCCGAGATGAAATATCACAACCCGATGGACTATGGCTTGCCCCTCCTAGTCCTGATCCTGGGTACGCCCTTGTAAGACCTTCTCAATAGTTTAAGAAAATTCAAGATATTTTGAAATATATAGAAGGAACTATTTATTACAGCTTTTCAAAAGAAACTTATAGTTATCTCAATTAATCTAATTTTAGGGGATTAGTAAACAAATTAAAATTAATTTGCAGGAAGATGGTCCGGGTGGCGGTCAATAAAGGTAAAAAATAGAAAAAAAAAACTATTCAACGTTTTACCACGCTTGGTCAGAGCTGATGCCGAAAGGTTTATTACTGATTGTCATTGAAGAAGCTCTGCAAAGAGGAACGAAACTTTGGTTAACCTTAAGAAGTATTTTTACTAATTTGTGCCTTTATTGACCGCCATCTTTCTTCGTAAAATCTATTTGATATGGTCAGCTATCTTCTTCCAAAATAAAGTTAACCTTTAATAGGTGAGGTCAATTTACACACACAGCTGATTAGGTGAGGTCTAACGGACCCAAAACTTTTTCTTAATTTATTTACTTTTAAATTAATACATGCTCTGAATGTAGAATATTTTATATTTTGATTCACTGGTAATAGTTAACATATGAAAAAAAATTGTATCGAACTATAATTAATAACCAAAATCAGCGAACAAATTTTATTCAAGTTTTCTTATAACATTTTCATAAAATGACCTAATTTATTAGCAATCGCTTAACAATAAAGGTTAAAGTACATAATCTTTTTCTTAATTTATTCAGTTAGAACTCATTGTTGATAATTTATATAGTAATAGATTTATGGGGAAAAATAATTAATAATTTA
>NW_027114257.1:179936-184923 GCF_000696795.3 Halyomorpha halys | reverse complement strand
AACTCAATATTCATTTTAAAATTTTCATAATATGACCTAAATTATTTAAAATAACTGAATTATGGATAAAAGACTCAATAGCTCGTAGATTCTAGACATATATTCCAAACTTTCTCATCATCTTTTATTCCTGAAAAATGTTCTTCTTCGTATGCTCTACTTCTCTGGCACTGACCAAGTGAATAGTCAGCAAGGGAAGACAGAACATCCTTGATTAAAGCCTTTTGTTATGAAGAAGCTATTACGAAGCTGCTGATTGTAACTCAGGCTTTTGTATCATTGTTTAAGACTTCTATGGCTACTATAAACAGATGCTGTGATATTCCAGCGCTTTTCTTAGATTTTTAATTAACTTTTTTTTAATATATATAAATTAGTCGATTAAAGCTAATCTTATTAAAAGACTAAATTGTTTATCATAAAGTACAATGAGGAAAGAATTCTATGCAGAATTTCATAGCATTCACCAAATCCCTAAAAGTCTGATTGAGGATTTAATTTAAATTGAATTAAGGTTCTATTTGGTTTGTACTGAACCGACAAATAAATTTAAACTGAGAAGTTTATGACAACAAACTTTATTTGTTAATGACAACAAATTAACACATACAGCCTTTAGGATACATCAGAATTTTTTTCTGGTTTAAGGGCCAGAAGATCTAGATTATTATTCCTTTGTAAAGAAATTTTATTACTCAATAATAATTTAAAATTCTTTTCAGATAGTTTTGAATTTCTAGAGAAAGATTTTAGTGATACTGTGTAACTTGAAACATAATGATTTCGACGGAATTAAGAAAATAAATGAATTGGTGGGTACAGACATATAGAATTTCATATCCGATTAACAAAGGAATATTCTTCACGAAAAGATATCTGGGAACCCTCAGGGTATCTCCACTGCTTCGCCAACAAATTTTAAACTATATCTAATAACTTTCTAAAGATACTCGTTGTGTTCAGAACTTATTTAGGCAGCTTATTATTTCCTTACTATTAGTAGTATGTGATTAGGCCGTAACAAGATATTAATTCTAGATTTTATATTCTCCTAGACATATAGAGGATATACATTTATATATAATAATAATTATTATTTTAAAATTCCGTACATCCTTAGCCATTGCTTAACACGCCATTTTTGTCAAGGGACATATAAAAATTAAATCAGTAAAGATAAAATATTCACAAAAAGTACAATGATGTCTTGTCAATGATGATATTGAAATTGGAATTTTTTATTACGTAAATCAGCACATTTTATCGTATCCTATTGTATTTGTATTTGATCGATTGGAAATTATTTCGACAATGTTGAGGCCAATTTATACACGACCGGATTTAAATGTAAGATTAGAGAGTTTGTGGAGCCACTTCTTTGTAATATCAGGAGAAGGAGATCGGTCTAATAATTTTTCCCAATAAAATAATCTTTATAATATTAAATTTGATTTTTTGATGTATAATAACAATACTTACTAAAATTGTTTGGGAATTATTTGCATTTTAGATGTATGACTGCTGCAAACTGCGACATATAAGGTGGACGGGGTAAGGTTGGGGGTCTTAGTAACTAACTGATCCCTAAAATCCCTAAAACCGACGGGTATACGTCTGAGGGGTAGACTGAAGCGAAGGTGGAACAAATGCGTCAAGACTGATATGGTAGATTTTGATTCGGACAGGTGTTACTGGTCTTATGTAGAGAGCGATCGGTAGCATCGCCATCGAACCTTAGGGTTCACAAAGGTTTATTATTAATTGATTTTTTAATTAAATTAAATTGAAAAACATATTTGAATTTGTGTAATCAACCCATGAATAGATGTCAAAATATTTCATTGGCAAATTAAAATTAACTCTCATTCATTGACACCAAATACATAATCAGAAGTATAATTTTAAGAATATTTCAGTATAGTTTAAGATGTAACCCCGGGACACAGTCCGGACTCCAGGTTTTATTTTTATATAATTAAAATATCATTAATGTATAATTTTATTGAACACAACCGGTTTCTTATTCAATTATTATAAGTATTAAATAACTGCGCAAATTGAGAATAGTATAATTTTGTTTTCGTAAAATAAAATAAAAGCTCTATGAAGACCTAGTCCACTCAAGTGGAGTCTGGCCACTGAAAATGACATCAGTGGGCATTATAGCTTGGTATTTGGAAATAAAATTTTCGAAAAAGTCAATTGAGAAATATTTTGAATAGCTTTGTCTTAAAGATCTAGTATGTCAACACGGAAAAAAATAAAAAGAAAGTAGAGGCTATTTTATTGTTTTGACGAAGAAGTATAATAAACAGGGTAAACATGCAGGATTCATTCCTTAATTCTGCTTAGAACTTGTATTTTGCCGCTAAGCATCCTTAAGATTGACGTTAGCATAATCTTCCTCTAGTTCTCTCTTCAAAATGAGGATTTTTGCGATATCTAGACTTTTCGATGGGGGTGGGGCACATTTTTTCGGATTTTTCAGAAGGAAAAAAATTACATTTTTACCCCTATATTTTAATTATTATTTTAACCCCCCATATTTTTGAGGGGTTTTAATTGAGGTAAGTTTCAAACTAGTAAATATAAAAAAAAAAAAACTAGTAACACCTATATCCGTTCTACAGGGACAAAGAACAAAATATATTATTTTTTTCTTCTAAGCCCCATGGGTTCATAGGGTTTGATATATGGAGGTAATAATACTAATGATGGGTACAATCTCTTGTACTACATTTTAAATGTATTTTAAGAGGTAAATGAGGAAAGGGGTATGACTGGAATTTGAAAAATTGATTGAGGATGCTTTCTGATGATTGAGCTCATCAGATTTTGCGATGTCTGTAGTCAGTTAGTAGTCTTCAATCGATTCTGAGTCTGTTTGTGTGTGTCTGTCACCTTTGTGGCCGTCCTGACGGTGTCAGTGTCTTTAGTAATAAGTTTGATACCCTAAACGGTCAAATTTCTAATAAAAAAGAAAAAAAAAAAAAAAAAAAAAAAAAAAGTTACCTACATTCATATCGTTGAATTTTGTATACACCATTTTTCTTAATACTTTCTTTAATTTGAACTTTCCATTAATCCGATTACAATATGTTGTTTACATTAACACTTATAACATACGAGATATGATTATTTAACTTTAAAAAATGCGTCATTTATAATATTATCAAATCCTACCTTCTGAGCTGCACTTGGAAAGAGAGATGGCCACGATGCCTAGAACGACACAGACAGCCACAAGAACACCGATGATCCCTACGACGACGGTGCCTCGGGCCGTAGAAGACTGGTCTCCCCTTAGCCAGAGTACACGAGGGGGCTCCGGGCCCCCCAGTGGGTTCTCCACGACTTCACCCCTCCTGGGGCCGCTCAAGTAGCCGTTCTTTGTCAGGCAGTTCTTGTACCTAGTCTTAGGCAGCTCGCTTTCCGTGTAGGCTTTCATCTGAAACAAATAATCATCAAATATATGTTAGAATAACACTCATATATGAATAAATACAATTTTATAAATAAAATTCTCTTCAATATATGCTTAGGGTTTTTGGTTACTTTTTTTAACAGCTTAACTAATCGACAACATTTTTTTCCGTTGTTGCACCAAGTCCTAAAAATATGTCAAGCAAAATCGACTGCACAATAGAACAGTCTTTATCCAAATCGGGTACTCCTTCCTTAGGGTAGATTAGCGATGAGGCCTTCTAAATGATTTTCTGAATAACTTTGAGTTATAAACAAAAAATTTAAATAGTTAAAATCATTAACTTATTTAATATTTGTAAAGTAACAAACCAAAAATTAAACATTTAAAAAAGGTACTTTTTTTTTATTTTTGATTGGAAATTATTTATGGTGTATTTAAGTACATCAGTTTATTTCCATATTTGAGTACTGTTGTCACGTTTTTTTTTTTAATAAAGTGTCTATCTTTTTGAACGATTCTTTTATCATCTTTGTTTCATTGTTGTTATTACGAATATCCATAAACATTGATTGAAGCGTAACAGGTTTCATTATTTTACGAAATTATCAATTGTTGTTCGTACTTTAATAAAAACTGGAACGCTTATCATTTAATTTGAATCGGTTAGGGGTAGATAAGAGAAAAACTTACCGATCCAGGTTTAACGGCAACTTTCCTGCCTCAAATCCACTGCCAATATTAGCTCAAATTATTTGTATCAATTTCTGTCCACGATTGGATTCTTAAACTATTTTATTTACAGAACCCCAAATCATACATTAAGAGCTGGATACTTATCTTCTCAATAGATTTTTTTTTTACAGTGAGGAATATAGCTAGAAATAGCCCATATTAGGTTTATTGTTTGATATTGATTTTTTTATTAATAAGTTTTTATTAATTGTATTATTTTTTTTTTAATAATTTATTTATTGTTACTTACAACTGTATAACATATATACAAGTAAATTTGCTGTAGGTGGTATAGTGACATGATACAAACGTGTGGAGAATCTACCCATTGATAGAACTCCAATAACATTTCTAGAGGAGAAGATCCCAGGGCCATCTTCTTTTCAGACACCTAGTAGGATTATTAGATAATCAAGGAGAAGCTAGGTTAGAAACAAGTGCATTTTGGTGGTTGGGAAATTTTCCATGGAAGGAATGGTATCTGGTTTTGGTGGTTGGTTTAGTAGAGCCCCAAAGCTCAACTTCATATGTCCAGATAGGCCTTATAATAGTCATGTAGATCAGCCTTTTGTAATGGATTGGCAATTTAGACCGTTTGTCTAGTAAATGTTGTAATATTCGAAATCGACGAGCAGTTTCCTGTCTTTTGAGCCTTGTATGAGGATTACATTTCAGTCGTTTGTCGAGATGTAGTCCTAAGTAACGGATCTGTTCGACAGGAATAAGTGGGGTATTATTAAAGGATACTGCTGGGCAAGAGGTCATTGGTTTACGAAGAAGGGTAAATGTGATTTGGTAGGATTTATTGGAATTAATTTTAATCCTCCA
>NW_027114257.1:167630-179886 GCF_000696795.3 Halyomorpha halys | reverse complement strand
TATCTATAAACATTTATTGATCCGTAACAGGTTTCATTATTTTACGAAATTATCAATTGTTGTTCGTATTTTAATAAAAACTGGAACGCTTATCACTTAATTTGAATCGGTTAGGGGTAGATAAGAGGAAGACTTACCGATCCAGGTTTAACGCCAACTTTTCTGCCTCAAATCCACTGCCAATATTAGCTCAAATTATTTGAATGAATTTCTGACAAAAACTGGATTCTTAAAATGTTTTTTATATATACATATATTTTAACAGTGAGGAATATATATACAAGAACTATAGCCCAGTTTAGGTTTATTGTTTGACATTGATTTATATATTTTTTTTCTATATACTATTCTTATAAAATAAAAACACAATGATATATTTAACTATGTATTTCACAAGCTATCTCTGTTTGTACGGGGGTTGCCCCATAAAGAAATAAATAAAAAATAAAAATGTACATCAGTTTCTATCAACCCTAGTGAAAAATGGCTCAATCGTACATGAAGAAATTATATTTCTCAATTCGTTTTTGAGTCGCATTAATTTATTGATCTAAGCAGTAAGGAATCCTTTCAATAGGTTCAAACTTTCTCAGGTTAATATTGCAAAATATTCGTGGTTCTGAAGGATAAATTATTGCTTATACCGGTCCAATTTTCAATGATTTTAGTTTGGTATTTTAGAGGATCTCAGTATCTGTCAAATTAGTGATTATAATCTTCGAGAAGAAGGAAAGTTTTAGAGTTGTTCGAAAAACTTCTTTTTTTTTAGGGCTAAGAGCCAGCATATTTTTAGACCCAGCTTGATGGACATCTATAGCATATGGATAATCACTATTAATATTTTCAAATTTAAAGAAATTATCCTTTTTAACTGATCAAGTCAGTGAGATGTAACTGACAAGTACAGCTTGCTTTTATTACAGATATTTCATTATTGTTTAAATAACTAACATGATCTATTTACGAAATCAGATAATTTTTCACAAAGGAATAAGTTTTCATAAGTTAAGTAAATTACAGATATCTATTTAGTTTTAAAAATATATTTTGGCTTCGTTGAGAGAACCCCAACCCTAAGGTCTAGAGGGCTCATTGCGACCTCATCAGAATTGCACTATCGATCCAGTGACCAAACTGGTACTGAAGGAGAAATGGAAATTCCGGTAACAAGTATAGAATTCACAAAACTATTAATTAAAATAGGTAAATAATTTTTGTATGATTAATGACTCTTTTACTTACAAGAGAATGCCATATTATTAATTTCTTAAAATTGTAATATATATACAGGAGGTTTTAGGGTTAAGTTACCTGACTGAAAGTATAAATTAAGGGTCTCAAAATAAGGAGGTTCGTCCTTATGTTATGTTTTATTACATACTAACGTCTAAAGGTTTTCATTATTATGGATTATTTAGATCATAATTAATAAATTAATATTTGTTCCAACTGTCGCGGTCAATGACTTCAATCCAGAATAACATAGGCACTGATGCCGAACCTGTCTTGATGCTCAAGATAATCACTTTTAATAACATTTAATATGAATGTTAATGCTTACATTTCATTACTAAAGTTATTAGAACACGTAATAATTTATTTATTATAAACTAAATAATTCATAACCATGAAAAAATTTAGTTCCTAGGATGACCCCCTAACTCCCTCGGCTGTAACGTCTTCTCCTCTAGCCCTTTCGTGCTTTCACTACCAAAGGTGGACAACACTCAGCAACAGATATTTCTTCAAGTAATCATTATGTAATATGAAAAATTTCCTTGTAGTCTAACAGTAACTACTATTCCGTATCATTACCAAGAAACAGAAATTAGAAAATATACATTTCTATCAATAAAATAAACATTCAATTTACCGAACAAATCATTAAAGAACTTTTAATTAGTTGGTGTTTACAAAAATAGACTAAAATAAGGTTTTGAAAAGTTGAAATAAAAAAAAAGTAGGCCTAGTCTCCTTGCTTCTATTTATACAACACTAAACATAATTCTTCTATTAATACATTGAATATTTTTGGATATTTTATCTTCTAAAGTAAATTTAGTTAAGGCTTTGTAAACAAGTTAGCTACCCTATGTTAAGTATCTTAAATTTTAACATCCAGGGAATAAACGAAAACTTGCATCTGTTTGACGTCATGGCTAGCATGTTTACATCCTGCACAATATTTCTTTTTTTTTTTAAACCTATTGCTGTTTTAAATAAATTAGTGAAAAGTAAATATAAACGTCTATATATGACTTTTACAATTTATGTATTTACGTATACATACATATACATTTGTACATCTGGGTTCTACATTATTTAGTATACTTGAGTAAATTATTTAGTTACATTATTAAGAGTCGATTACTTGTCTATGTTTATTTCATTGATATAGAATTCAAATTTGGACAAAGCGCATATTCTCAAATACGTAACTTTATTAACGAGTTATTTAATTTCCTAATTTTAAATTTCAAAAGTACCAAAGCCTAATTCGATAAAAAATAATTTCTAAATTATTTTACTACGGTTTATTATGAAAACTACTTATTTAATAAGATAAATCGGAGTATAGGTATATTTACATGTATAGTGTATATATAGGGCAAGTACATGAATGGAAATTTGTCAATTTTTTTTTTTTTTGTGTGCTACCATTTATTTATTTTTGTGTTTTATTTGATGCGAAAAGAATGTATTTACTAGAAATTACATAAGATGATAGTTAAAAAAAATTGAAGAAAGAAACCACAAAAAATATATAATAGTAAAATATTTGTTTTTAAAAATTCTACGAAAAATACCAGTTTCTTTTTTCAAACGTAATATACCTTCTTTTTTTTTTTTAAGTAAAAATATATATCATATAAGAAATTTGTATTCAATATAACCCTATACCAAAATAAGTCAAAATTGTATGTGTAAATCTCTACCATATATAATCCTATATTTTCAAATATTTGAAATTCAGAAGGTACTGAAGGGATTTTTGAAATTAAATCAACCATAAATAAACAAAATTATTGGAAGTCTTAACACCGCAATCGGGAACAGATTTACCACAGTGTTCCCAATTTCTTGTGCTAAGTTATCTATGCTTAGTATAGTTTTATCATTATATATTTACGTATACATATAGACATTGGTACATCTATGTTCTACTTTATTAAGTTTTTTTTTTTTATTTTCAAAACCTCTTTATTTTTCATTTAAATACAATAATATATAATACATAGATTCTTTTACAATCCCTCACGATAGCCCAGCGTTCTAAGCCATAGACCTCTGGCACATCATATGACTTTATGAAATTAAGGGTTAATTATTTGACTATGTTTATTTCTTTGATAGGGATTAAAGGTTTGGTAAACCGCTGGAATATTCTCAAATACGTAACTAAAACGAGCCATTTAACTTCCTAATTTTTAATTTCAATAACAAAAAAGAAAAATGGAAAATTATTTAACCATGGTTTATTACGAAAATTAACTGTTTATTAAGGTAAGTCGGGGTATACATTTATTTATACGTTTAATGGATTTACTAGATATTACCTGAGATGGAAGCTTTCCAAAAATCAAATTCCTGTTTGTTAGAAAAGCCACTGCTACCGGATTCTACATTTCTTCATTGTATATTGTTTACTTGTCCCTACGCCACAAGGTAATTGGCAGTTCTTAAATTATTTAAACACTAGTGTGAAACTAGTTTTTACTTCTTTTTATCGAAGTCTTGCAAATTTTCTCATATTATTCGACACTAGTTTATTTTTTGTATCGTGGAAAAATAATGTCTACACCACTATGTAGTTCACTGCCCTGGGGGTATGCCACTTATCGCAGAATAAGGGTTCTAGACCGTGAATTAGGGAACTGCCAGAAAATTGGTAATCTGAGACGGTATAGGGTGGACTACTTCTTGTAATCCATTTTGTATTATTTATTTGTTTGAAGTAGTTTTGAAGACTTGCTTCTCCAGCTCTGATTCCGCTGTACGAGAGCATTTACATATCTTTTTTAATCAAAGGAGCGATGCAATCAAAGGATTTTACTTTATTATTATCACCTAATTAATAATATCTGCCTTCTGATTTACTCTAAAACCGAACTAGGATGGATCCTACATGAAAGGTATTTATTGCGTTACGTTTCCTATTCATTTTTTGAATAAGATTTATGATTTTCAATATTCTGGTGTTATAATATTTCTACTTGGTCCTAAGAATCGCAGTTACTGCCATTTGGTTTGTAAGAAATATCCAATTGCATCGGTAACTACAAATACAATCAATGGAAGATTTCATCAAAAACGGTTCATAAAATGCCACTCCCAGTCACCGGTAGTTAAAGAAGACAACATGGCAAATCCAACCTAATCCCGAAGACTGAAGCCTAGGTTGCTGCAGGACAGCCTTTTATTAATTCTATATTTATCTATTTCTATTATTGTCATTACTTCTATTTTGTTTAATTTTTTCACTTCGTATTTTTCTCAAATTAACCTCTTTCTTCCCCCTCCCCAATTAGTAACCAGTTATTTATTTTATTTTTAAATATCTTTATTGTAATTTACAACTGTATATTATATGATATATTCAGTCAATTTGATCATAGTTAAAATGGAGTGTTACAGGCGTGTAGAGAAACTACCCATTGGTAGCACTCTAATGACAGTTTACATTAGTAGGTCTCGTGGCCATCTTTACAGGCACCTCGGAGGATTGTCAGGAATGGAAGAGTATGCAAGGTTAGAAACTAGTAGATTTGAGTATTTAGGGAGTTTATAATAGAAACTGTGGGTTTATATTTAAAATATCTGGTCAGATATAAAAATATCTGGTTAGGGCTAGATCGGTTACGTAGGGAACATTAAGTTCTTTATGTATAATTTTATTTGTGACAAAGTAAGGAGCATAGAGGATTTTACGAAGGATTTTGGATTATAAGGATTGGATACGAGAGGAATTCGAAGGTTTAGTGGAGCCCCAAACCTCAAATCCTTATGTCCAGATTGGCTTCATTACAGTCATGTAGATCAGTCTTTTGTAATGAGTTGGAAGTTTAGACCATTTGTCTATAAGTGCTGTAATAGTCGAAATCGACGTGGAGTTTCCTGTCTTTTCAGTCTTGTGTGTGAGGATTCCAGATGTAGTCCAAGGTAGCGGATCTGTTCGACAGGTTTATTTTATTAAATCTATAAATTTCATTGTTTTTTTTTATTAACTTTTGTTCTGTTTTTTCTCACTGTTCTTAAGAATCATTATCTGTATCTATTTATTTGGTTTTATTCTTTCCCTCTACGCCCATTAGAAACCATTCATTATTTTATTAAATCTATAAGTGTCATTGCATTTGTTATTAACTTTTCTTTTTTTTCTGTTTTCTTAAGAACTATTATCTTTATCTATTTGTTTATTCTATTTTTCATTTATACATATATGTTTTAATAATGCACCGTTATTATTCACAATTGTTGAATGTGCCCTAAATGTGTTTTGCGCACTCATTGGATTTGTTATGATGACTGATTTCGCTTAATTTTATATTTAGATTAATGGCAATGGAGAGCTTGGAGTAGTGCCTTCCATAAAAACATAGCACGTTCTATTTGAAAAAAAAAAAGTCTTCGTTATCTTTTATAACTGTACACCCATCTATTGTTATTTTTTAATCACACCAACCTTTAAACGTAATTACACAAAATTTGGAGGAAGAATTTCTTTTTTGTTTTTGGCAAATTACAAAGATCCATCATAATGAACAAAGATACAACAACGGATAAGCTAGCAACTATTTATCAAATAAACGTAACCTTTATTTTTAAATGACCAGAAGGAGTTTTAATTATAATTTACAGTCACTATGGATATTATATTAGTATTGGACAGTTAAATGAACAAAATTTGGTTTGTGGATTTTTGCGATTCTATTATGTTTTCACTACTTATATATCTTTAGCCACCCAGATAAGGTCCCCACACATTTCATAAGAATTTATTGCAACCCGATAAGAGGGTATAATCTGGCAATACTCCAGAAAGTTGTGCTGGATAAAAACCAGCCTACAGTAGAGGGCTTCGTACTGGGAGGTTGATGAGCTGTGTAGCCCAACTGAGCCGAAACTAACTCGACCCCGCTTCGTCTACTACCTTTCTCCTACAATATAATGTATACTGCCAGCTTCATTAATATATATCAAGATTGTAAAATAATAGTTGTAATATTTTGTAAGAGTATATCAAATATTAAATACATTATACAAATAAGTATATTATTTAAGAATAGAACGATAAAAAATTATTTTAAGGTGAGGTAAAATAAAATAAACATATATTACAAATTAATATTCACCCCTAGAATAACTGATAGTAAAAAAAAAAATTGGATTTATGTAACTATAATAAACTTGAATGTACATTACAAACGTGAAAGATAAACTACGTACCGTCAGCAAAAAAAGATGATATATATAAAATTAAGTGAAAAAAAATTCACAAAACAATATTACATTGATAAGACCTCACGAAATACATGTAATAGAATAAAACAACACAAAATGAAAGCCACAGGATATAAAATAATCCAAATTTTGATTTCAATGAAGTAAAAATTTAAATACAGCTTCGGATGGCAAAAGCATAAAATCTTTAAGTATTGCTGACAATATTAAAGATGTGGTAAATTTCAAATCAGACATAAAATTAATAGTTCAATTATTACTTCGCCGGTAGAATTAGAGTAAATTAATTCAAATACATAACTAATTGAGTCCAATACGCAAGATATTAACATTGAAAGAAGTCTGCAAAAATAGATATAATTAAAAATTGAAGTAATATACTTATATTCTAATACATTTTGTTAAATATAATAGTAAAACTAATATTCTAGGACCAAAGAAGCTTAAATTAAAAAGCTTAAAATTCGGGATTAATCCGAAAAAACAATAGACGATAAAATAATTAAAGTAATTGAAAAAAAAGGAGAATAATTGGCTATTTTCAATTCATATAGTGAATTATATCTCTAATATAATGTAATATATAATATATTAATATAATTTTACTTGAGTACAAAGGTTGATAAGATGTAGATGGGCTAGATAATAGACGGGTTGTCCAAAACGTTGTCAAGAAGATAAAATAAAAAAGAAATAGCAAGGATTTTTTGTATGAATCAAATTATAATATTGATTTTTGAATGGATTAAAATATGTGAGATTGTACTTTAATTCATTTTGTAGACGTCATCTTACAGTTTATAAACGGCCCAAAATTTACATTTGGTTACAACATTACAATGGTATTTCTAAATTGTAAAATAATGAAATGTTCTTCATTATATGTTATATAAATTATTTGTCATACCAAAGTATAGTTTGTGACAATCTTAGTTGCGTTTCACATGAAATTGTATTGTTCACAGAAAGTTCGTTCTAGACCTAGTTGTTCCAGAGTTTCACAAGCTGCCACTACGGCTTTAGTTAACCTCTATTCCTAAAAGCTCAACATATATAGACAGCAAATTTGTGGTAAAATAAATTTAATTCTAGAAGCAATAAGTAATTTAAGTGATACGTCTCAGAGGGTATCAAATCAGAGTCAAATCAAAGCTCTTTTTGAAATAGAGCATTTTTCTCCACTTTTGGTGAACAAGTTCACAAAAGATTAAGATTTTAATATTTTTGAAAGTATTAATTGTATCTTATCCGTTTAAATTATCGTGATTATAATTATTATTTTCATCATATTCAGATAATTATTTAAGAAAAAATAAATAAATAAATTTCACACCTCTCTCAATAAAAAATAAAGAGATTTTAACTTTTTTTTTTTTATCAAATTTTGATGAAACATTTAACCAAAGCTGATACGTTATCACTTAGTATCAAACAAACAAAACAACAAAATTCACTTTCAATCAAATCGGTTTTGGACCCACTGAAATTTTAGATATGAAATAAAATGGATTTTAGATTCTTCTAATCTGGATGTGATTTTTTTTCATGTATCTGAATTATCTCTTTCAAACACATATTAAAAAAAAAAATATGGTTATGGGATCTAGAAAAATCTGAATTCTACAAAGAAAGGAAATAAAAACAATTATTTTATTTATTTACTTTCAATATTTATATTCTGTCAGACAATATAATGTATATTGCAAAATTGTTATTGATAATAAAGAAGTACATTCAGACCATATTATAACATAACATAATAAATAGAAAAAAGTAATAAAATTAAAGTAAAATATTGTCTTGACACATAACAAATCCATTCCTATTTACAGCAAAGAAACTAATCAATTTTTCAAAAATCATATTCTTTTATCTTTTCAGGAACACTATCTTAAAAATGTGTGGACGCAATGGTCATGCACGTTAGGGATATGGGTTTCAAAGCACTCGGTTCGGAAGGATCTACATCCGATTCTCACCACTGGTAGTTAATATTTATTTCTCGGCAGTCTCCAGAAATGAATATTGACACTGCCACCTTGGTTAATACTTCATAGTAGGTGCTAGATGTTGACAAAAAAAAACCACAAGGCTCACTTGCCAGACTAGATTCCCCAACAGTTATCTATACCAATACTAATCTTCCATAAGCCACTTTCATAATTAAAATTATAATATAATACTCCTGGAGTAAGATTATGCAATCTATGAGAAGGAAGTATTATGTAGTGGGTAAGCATGCAGAAAAAGTGAAGCCAAAAAGGCGGATCTTATGTATCCTTCAGGGGCGTGGCAGAGGAGTGGAGGAAGAACACTAGCCAATCACTGGCTGCCTTCTGTTTCAGTATAGATTACAATAGCGGGCATTCTTATTATTTTTTTTTTCTTTTTCGGCCAAGACTCCCATTGGCCCTATACTGCCTAACCATGTTTGGGGGTCAAAGTTCTTTATTTTGTGGGACCGCCACTCAATGAAAAAAGTCAATATCCCAGGCCGGATTCGAACCGGCACCGCCAATAGACATCAAATTGGTAAGACTGTCTTAACCACTGAGCTATGGGCGGCCCGGGCATTCTTATTAAGCCCAACGTAAATATTCCTTTCGTGGGAGTGGCCTATTTAGTTCACTTTTGTAGGGTGATGCCACCTCCCCCCGTGGTTAATAATTGGAAAGGTAGCTTGCTTTTTCGATTAGTTAAATAGTAGCTTCTTCCTAATCAGGCTATACATTAGTTGAATTGCAAACGTGGTGTTAAATTAACTTGAAGTTTTAAGACATTCAATACATTAGAAGAAGTTCAATAAAATGTTTAATAAAAAATAACAGTTTTCTGTTTAAAATAGTCAGTCACAAACATATTAAACTATTTAAAAGAATATTAATTGATTATACACTGTAATTAATAAAAATAATTATCTTTTCAAAATGAATTTTGGTGATAACGTACTGACATACACCACTTTTGTTCTCAATGGCCTAATTGTCCTAGCTTTATTTTGAGTAAATTTAAGTTTTATATATTTTGTTGTGCCGTCAGAGTTTTTGTCGTTTTAATTTTAAAATGTAGTCATATCATGTTTAGGGCCGTTTATTTTTCATTATAATTGAGGTAAGATTAACTGATTAAATAATTCATTATATCAAACAGGACATCTCAACTCATGTATTATGACAGACAGTTCACTATGAATAAGTAAGCATGTAGGTCAGGGTATTTGCTTAATAATAGTAAAGATAGGACGTTTATCCTTGAAAAAAATTATTAATTAAGCCCTAGATTTCTTACGGTCTTTAAAAATTAACATAAAAGGACAAAATATTCTGAAAAATAGTATAATAAATCCAAATATACTTGCAACGGAATAATTTAAACAGAAACATCAAGATTGAAAATTCAATTAGCACAAGCAAGTATAATACTATATCAATATTGTACTAATTAATATCTTTTACTCAGGAATAAAGAGACCTATCCATTCAGGCTTAAATATAATCAGAATTAATTAGCAACGACTCTTAAAATAAAATACGGTTTACTGGAATGGGCTTTGGTTTAGAAATTATATATAAAATACTTTCTTTCTTTAACTGTGCCTTCATATTAGAACATAATCCAAGCTCAGGGTTCGGGGATTACTTTTTTAATGTCGTATGCATTGATAAAATTTAATTCATGTGAAGTCATCATTATTTTATATTAAATTTTTTTTTTAAAAAAACATATTCGCTGTCCGCTTGTGATCTGAAATCATAGGTTTCTTTCCTTTTTTACAATTTATAATTAAAAGATAAATCTTATTCATCTTCATTCGGCACAAACTTCAAATGACACTCTTACTACAAGAGTCGGGAAGAAAAAATAAGGCAATTTTCACCACAATTTTTGATTACTTTAAAAAGAAACTAATAATTACTAGTCAAAACTGATGAGTCTGTCAAGTATAAATAGGGGGAATAAAAAATGGCGGCTGTTTCAAAACCTTAAAAAAACATTAATTTTTCATTTGGAGATCTATATATTAGAAACTACCAACAACACAAGAAATTCTAAAAGAACATTATTTAAAGAAGAGTAAATTTGTTGAAATATAAGCCCTAATAGAACTATTTACGTCTAATAGATCTCGATATATAGCCTTTTAAAAAGCAACAATTCATAAAAATGTACTAAAATATGAGTAGTTAGTTAATTTATTTTGAGAAATCTATATTTTAGGAACTATGTGACGTAAGCATGTTTATTACCAATCAAATTAAAGCTACTATAATGTACTATAAAGTAGTTTAAGTGCTTTACCTTCGTAGGAATAATAGTTTTCATGATATTTGCTAAAATAAACTGATTTATAGCTGTACGGACAATAAGTTTGATTTATTAAAAACTTTAATTTCAGAAACCATAGGATGTACCATGTCTATCAGGACTCAAATTAAAGCTAGTTAAATTTACTATAAAATAGTTAATAACGTTTATCTTTGTAGGAGTAGTAGTTTTTATGATATTTGACAAAATAAACTCACAAAATGTTAATTTCTAGTTGTTCGTATAAAATGTTGGATTTTTAAAAAAATATATCTCTAGATCCATAAGACGCACATATGTCTGCCAACACTCAAAACAAATGAAATTTAACTTACTATAAAGTAGTTTATGATACTTATCTTCGTAGGGGTAGTAGTTTTTATGATATTCACATATCAATATAAATTTGGCAAATGAAATTTTGTCTGAACAACTTTAAATCAATTTATTTTAGCAAATTTCAAGAAAACTAATACTCTTACGAAAATAAACGTCATAAACTACTTTATAGCTCATTAAACTAGCTTTAATTTGAGTGCTAATAGACATCTGTACATCCCATAGTTCCTGTGATATAGATTTCTCAAAATAAATTAACTAACTACTCATATTTCGGTACGTTCCATACATCATTTTTTAAGAAAAGCTATATCTGGAGAAACTATTGGACGTAAATAGCCGTATTAGGGCTTACATTTTAGTAAATTTACTGTACTTTAAATGGTGTTAAATTTTCTATTGTTGTTGATAGTTGTAAAGATATAGAGCTCTGAATAAAAAATTAATTATTTTTAGCGTTTTGAAACAGGCGCCATTTTTATTCCCTCTGCCTATACTTGGCAAACTCGTCAATTTTGTCTAGTAATTATACCTAGTTTTCAATTAAGTAATCAAAATTGGGGTGAAATGAATGCCTTTTTTCTCCTCTTGGGCTCTTGTACTAGCTCTCTTCTCTTCCTCAATTTCCTCTTTCTCCTACTCTCTCCCTCCCCAGATAAAGTATTGTTGATCCATTATTAAGTTTGTACAGTTTATATTTAAAAACAATGTCAATACTGTCCAAATAGCATATGCCGATTACACTGTACGTTATCAGTGAATAATGACCCATCTATTGTATCCTAAATCCTTCAATCCTACATCACAACCCTTCAATATTCGTGTCAAAACTGGAGTATTAAAATTAATTCCAATAAATCCCATCAAATCACATTTTCCCTTCGTCGTAAACCAATGCTCTACAGTATCCTTTAATAATACTCCACTTATTCCTGTTGATCAGATCTGCTACGTAAAACTTCATTTGGACAAAGACTAACTTTGAATCCCTATACAAGACTGAAAACATAGGAAACCGTTGGTCGATTCCGATTATTAGTTACCAGTCAAACGATCTAAACATCGAACTACAAGAGACTCATTTATTTGACCATAATAAGGTCTATATGAACTTACGGAGCTGAGCTTATATACTTATACTGTTTTTTAA
>NW_027114257.1:157686-162864 GCF_000696795.3 Halyomorpha halys | reverse complement strand
TCAGGACTCAAATTAAAGCTAGTTAAATTTACTATAAAATAGTTAATAACGTTTATCTTTGTAGGAGTAGTAGTTTTTATGATATTTGACAAAATAAACTCACAAAATGTTAATTTCTAGTTGTTCGCATAAAATGTTATAAAATCTTTAGACCCATAAGACGCACATGTGTCTGCCAACACTCAAAATGAAGAAAATGTAACTCACTATAAAGGAGTTTATGACACTTATCTTCGTAGGGGTAGTAGTTTTTATGATATTCACATATGAATATAAATTTGGCAAATGAAATTTTGTCTGAACAACTTTAAATCAATTTATTTTAGCAAATTTCATGAAAACTAATACTCTTACGAAAATAAACGTCATAAACTACTTTATAGCTCATTAAACTAGCTTTAATTTGAGTGCTAATAGACATACATATAGTTCCTGTGATGAAGATTTCTTAAAATAAATTAACTAACTACTCATATTTCAGTACGTTCCATACATCATTTTTAAGAAATGTTGCTTTTTAAAAAGCTATATCTGGAGAACTATTGGACGAAAATAGCTGTATTAGGGCTTCCATTTTAGGAAATTTACTCTACTTTAAATGATGTTAGATTTTCTATTGTTGTTGATAGTTTTAAAGATATAGAGCTCCGAATAAAAACTTAATTATTTTTAACGTTTTGAAACAGGCGCCATTTTTATTCCCTGTACTTATACTTGGCAAACTCGTCAATTTTGTCTAGTAATTATACCTAGTTTTTACTTAAGTAATCAAAATTGGGCTGAAATGAATGCCTTTTTTCTCCTCTTGGGCTCTTGTACTATCCCTCTTTCCCCTACTCTCTCCCTCCTCTGATAAAGTATTCTTGGTCATTATAAAGTGTGTACAGTTTATATTCCAAACATTGTCAATACTGTCCAAATCGCATATGCCGATTACACTGTACGTTATCAGTGAATAATGACCCATCTATTGTATCCTAAATCCTTCAATCCTACATCACAACCCTTCAATATTCGTGTCAAAACTGGAGTATTAAAATTAATTCCAATAAATCCCATCAAATCACATTTTCCCTTCGTCGTAAACCAATGCTCTACAGTATCCTTTAATAATACTCCACTTATTCCTGTTGATCAGATCTGCTACGTAAAACTTCATTTGGACAAAGACTAACTTTGAATCCCTATACAAGACTGAAAACATAGGAAACCGTTGGTCGATTCCGATTATTAGTTACCAGTCAAACGATCTAAACATCGAACTACAAGAGACTCATTTATTTGACCATAATAAGGTCTATATGAACTTACGGAGCTGAGCTTATATACTTATACTGTTTTTTAATTTAAAAATAAACTATAAACTTATACTGAGCTTGGGTCCAATCCTTATAATTCAAAATCCTTACTTTTGTCACAAATAAATTCATCCATTAGGATCTCATGTTCCACATGTTGCCTGATTTAGTCAAAACCAGATACCAATTCTTGCACGATAAGCTCCTTAACCACCCAAACAAACATTGCTGCTTCTTAATTATAATCCTACTAGGCGTCTGAAAAGAAGATGGCCTCCAGATCTTCTACTCTAGAAATGTTATTGTAGTCTATCAACAGACAGATTATCCACACAACAGTATCATGCCATTCTAATATAACTCACATCGAATTTACTTGCTATATATATTTTTAATACATTTGTAAATGATAATAAATAACATTGTGAACATTAAAATTTTCGATGTTAATAAATGTTATTTTAATAATAATTTAAGATGACTATCGGTACCTACAACCGAGTTGACGGGACCATCGACGATGGACTAAATACTGATATGAAAAGAATTTTTTAATTTGTCAAGTAAAGAAAGATTGGCAACTTTTAAATAACAAAAATAGAACGGAGTGGTTTTCATGAGAACCCGCACATAGGAGATAATTTAATTACAGATAAAGAACTAAAACACCATTGAATTGTTGCTGGCAAAATAGAACCCATATGTTCATACCTTTCATCGTCTAAAAAGTCGCTATCGACTTTCCATTTACAATTTCGTCCCGTATCAAAATGTCACTAGATGTAGTAATTACAAAAGCAGTTAAATCACTCCCTGCGTTGTTTGACACAAAAAAAATCTTTGATGAAATGTGTGGCGTTGATTGTGTCAGAAGTTTGTGGTACAAAATCCATTTTGAAACTGACCCTAAGCAACTATTCAGTTTCTAGTAGGCGCTTGGTGCGTCGGCGGGTGACTTTCATCCAACTATATTTATTAATAACCGAGACTAAAAAGTCGCCAGTGTCACTTAGAAACACTAGTCTAGACAAACAAACGGACGTTAGTAAGAACAAATATTTAAGCAAGTATTGTACTAGAGTGCATGTATATGCAGTATACAGTATAGTATACATCAAAATGTATCAAACTTAAAATATATGAAACTTCATCAAGAATTTACTTGAACGATAAATGTGTCATAACAATTATACTTTTCATCAAAATACACCAAACCATTTGTATAATTAAGTGCAGACTAGATTAACTGTAGCGAAGCATAGAGCGACCAAAGTTCGTATGATTTGTACTCGTTAGAGGCTAGTAGTTTCCTGTACCACAACTCTAAATCTAATTCTAAAATTAAGTACAGTCGAAGGATGTTATAATAACTTTAAAAAAGTAAAATAATAAGTTATAGAAATAATGAAAAAAAAAAAGAGTTGTGTTTAATACGAAGTAGATAAGGCATATTAAGTGAGAACCATAAATGGATCACGTCACAACCCACAAATAAATGAAAACCAAAACAATAATTCGTAATTTTCCATATAGGGCACTTAAATTAAGCTGTATTAGGAATTGAGTATTGGAAAACTCTAAAAACAAATTTTAAATCACAGTATAAGCGCATTAATTAAAATCCCGAAGCCAGTGGCCACGTGCCAATACTTTCCAATATAAATTCACCAAGTTTTATTTACAACTTTTATTTTAAAAAGAAACTTCTAAACTTTTTTATGTTATAAACAAGGTTTATGTTCCCTGAAATAAAAAAAAACTTTTTATAAGTTAACAGGATTTCTTGAATAAGATTTTGACGGCAACAGCAAGTTGTCACAAAGTATTGACTCTCGCTTTCGTGACTTCGTTCGAACTTCATAAAACTTTTAATGATGGAACGAAAATAGAAAAAAAACAAAAAAAAACACCTAGGTTGTTTGTAGAATTCACTTCGGAGGAAGTTTTTAAAATATATTTTGTTCTTTCATAAGAAAAATTACTGAAACTTTTATAAGCGCGTGTAGCCCAATTGATGATTGATTATGGTAGATTTGACAACAAGAGGTCGTTGTTAATTATTTATTTGAAGGCATACATAAAATAATTACATCTTAATACAATAAAAAGACAAAAAAAGTAGTGCCTAATAATTATTTTACAGATACATATTAATTTCTGGATTTTCTTTTTAGGAAGTTTGATAAATTAATTTCTATAAATTGTTGAGGTTAAAAAACTTTCAAATATGAATATAAACTATTTTATACTTGTCTTCATACTTGTACAAAATTTCGGGACATATGTCCCTTAATCATGCACCTTAATAATCCTACAAATAATAATTTATTTTAATCAACAATTCTCATCTAAGTCATATATGTGTATTTGTAATTCATATAATTATTTATAATTATGTTAATTTCATATTTCGATATTTTGTTATGTATTTATATTTTATTTTTTTGCCATTATACTAAATTTTTTTTTAAACATAAATTTTAATCAAAGCTGTGGTTAAAATAATTATTACTTCATTTTTTCGGTAAAATTATAACTTCAACTAAGTGTTTTTCTTTTAATCTACAACAATTTAATTTAATAGCAGTTTAAAACAATATTTTTAGTATTTTTTAATTATTTCTGTTTTTTTTTTTTTAATTGGTCTTCCCAACTATATCTTTCTCTTCGATACATTATATGCCTTAGAAATAAATACAGTTTTGGGAAAATTATTATTAATTATTTTGAAATTTGCACCTCAGAGATTGAGCTAATCCCACCGGAGCCAGTCTGCTTGCTCAATTCTACCCGGATCGAAACTAGAAGTGGAAGTAAGCAATGAACAAATAAGCGGGGCAACAGCATGTAATCGTTTGATTCAATGACCTATAGTCCTCTATGTAAGACACTGCAGGACAACGAATTACCAGATCAGTACATAAGATCTTCACTCAATTGAAAGTATTCTTGTAGCACAGCTCTATAAGAGTCGGCGAAGCGGAATCCAAAGAGGTTAAACTCACTACTTTGGAGTACCCCAAGGGTCTGTGTAACCTCTAATACTTTTCTTGCTATACACAGCTAAAATGTTGGAGCCAAGTTATGCAGTGATATTGTAGTGCTTAATACCGGTAAATAGACGTCTACAGTTGTTTAATGAGACAGATACAGCTCTACGGTTTGTAGAAAAGTACTAAGAAACTGGAAAAGTAGAAAATTACAGTTGATCACTAGAAGACCTTCTCTATTGTTTGTCCTTCCAGAAGAACAAGTACACTCTCTTTAAAGCCTATAGAGTATCAGGGTGCGAGAATAGGACGGCAGGCAGTATAGGGTACCTCACTATTACTCTTGACAGACGCCTAATGCTAGCTTACCACTGCTGTAGGAAAATCAAGTTGATTAAGACTAAACCTTACAGGCATACTCACCTACTAACATCTCCTAATCTTTCTTTCCGCCTCATATTGCTGATTTACAGATGTATATTCAGACCGAATCTTCTCTAAATATGCCCGCTAATACAGCATCTATAACATCAGAGAAACTCTAACAGTTTAACAGCGGTGTTCCAAGACGTATTGTGAAGCATACTTCATTACAAAGATGAAAAGATGACTATATCCATATGACACTTGGGCTGCCAACAATGACCGATTTCATCTCACGTAGGCACATCATATTATTTGATAGCCTCCATCACTGCACTAACACTACACTCACTATTTCAGTTATTAGCACTAACAGGACGCCCACAAATATGACAAAGACATATAAACAGTTTAAGACTCGACTCTAGACTACCATCTTACTACTGACATCATGAAGCCTGGTGTGCCTAGTCATCAGCAGCAGACACAATCCTATTTTCCAATCCCTAACCGATCTATATCCCTTT
>NW_027114257.1:154906-156947 GCF_000696795.3 Halyomorpha halys | reverse complement strand
AGAATTTGTTTTCCTACATACGTTCTCAGGTTTTATGTAGAATAGTGAGCTCGTATTTAGGTTTTCACTGTTTTGTAATTTTTGGGGGAAAATGATCTGAAAACCAAGAAGGCAAAAATTACGAATAACATTTTTTATTTTTAAAAATGCGTATTATAGGGTTCCTCTAGGTGGAAGTAACGAATATAAATTTTGTTGAATAACGAATATATATTTTGTTGAGTAACGGATATAAAGTTGAACAAAAGATAACGAAGCCGTAATGCAATCGGGAAAGATCGCAAGGTGTTTCCTGTCGATTCGGATGATTTTAGTCATTCATGAAATTCTTCATCATTTTTTCAAATAAACCACATTGAAGGTACTTTAGACTGAGATTTTGTTTAAAAAATCGTCATTGAAGTCCTACCAGACTATTTCAGTGAGAATAAATCCTAGCCTACACCAAATACATGTTATACATCTTAATGAACAATACATAGAGATGGACAAAAATTAGCTACAGCTAAAGCTAATAGCTAAAATTGCCATGGATACGATCCTTATTCATGAATGAACCATTGATAAATAAATATCGTATCCATGGCAAATTTACATATTAGTTTCTGATATGTATGAGAGGAACCAGCTGGAAATTTGAACTTAAAGTAAGTTCTTTTGTCGGCATACCAAAGGAACCACATCGCCTGGTCAATGACCCAATCGCCAAAACATTGAAAGTAATGTATAGATATATGTAGACACCAGATGTGGCCTGGAGCACGCACCCCTCGGTACTGTTAACCGCGGAGGTATGGGTACCTAAACAGCCATTATCTCACACCTGGGCACACTAAAAATCCCGGGCAAAGGCGACGACCTCTGTCAAAGAAGGAAAGCCGCCTTACTTTGATGATGAAAGAAAGGAAAAAGACCGAATTTCGCCGAGGGTCATTGGACCTTCCCAACCCCTCTGAAGGGTGAGTAAAAGAGATTGGGAGCATAGAAGGACCAATCAGAAGAACGGAGGAATTAGAAGGAGAGGGAAGAAAAGAAGTAAAAAGAGCAGGAGGAGATATGAGGACAACAGTTTGCAGGGACAGCTTTGCAGGAAACAGTTTGGAGGAAAAGAAAGGAGGGGTAGTTGACGACAGTTGAGGAAGTCACACATCGCAGGGAGTCGACGAAGGCCGGCCGGCAAGCTGTGGAGCGAAGCGAATGTGGACGCTCCGCCGCGACAACTGTCAAGCCGACCGAGGCATCGAGACAAGTAAGACCTTTTCCATTGTAATTTGAATGGCAATGATAGAATTGATAACTAAGAGTCAGAATAAATATCAAAGATTCCAACTGGTACGTCTAAATTCATAATACAACAATTAAAGTATAAGGAAACAGATCCGCCATGCTCTCTCATAATATTATTCTTGTCAATGTATATATGATTGTAAATATAAAATATATAACAAAGACTTTACTTTATAATTAAGAATCCCTGAATGCCACCTCACAATAATAATAGCATAGTAAATTGGTAAACACGATACCTTTAGAGAAGAACTCCAATGATTATTTATAGATAACCATATCTAGCATACCAAGGTGAGGGGTATATGGTATCTAGTGTTTGAATTAAATGTATCGCATACTTTTTCAGTCGGTTCCCATCAGGAACCGATAGAGATACATAATACAAATATATAAATACATAGAATATAAATATAAATACATGAAAATATCAATAAATTCAATATATGTGTACGAGGAACCCCTGTCGGACTTAGAACACCCTAAGCCCCGTGGCATTTTTAGTTGCCCAACTCTGACAATACATGCCAAGTTTAATTAAAACAGTTAAAGCTATAGTTTAATAAAATGACACTTCCGATCGGTCGATTTTAACAAAAATGTTCCTGTCATATTGCAGGCATGTATCCGTTTTTTTTTTTTTAAGGCTATCCAGTAACCCTCTTTAATATTTAATCATACATACAGACTTAGTTATGAAACTTAGTTATTTGGACTCGGAGGACCTCAAAACGTATATTTGTGTTGAAAACTC
>NW_027114257.1:135940-154009 GCF_000696795.3 Halyomorpha halys | reverse complement strand
AAGGCTTTACTTAATTTACAAATTTCATAAGCTCTACTGGGATTTTTTCCGGGTGAAGATTTGTCTGATGTTTCTGTTTTGTAAGATTTGTGCATATAAAGAGATATGATGAGATAAAATATTATGCAACTTTAAGCATTCATAACCGTAAATTTATGCAACTGTAAATTATTCATCATTATCTAAATGGAATTGTTCTCCAGGACAGAACGACTACGGAAAGTCATATAATTCATGAATATGGACAGGACTCAAGAGGATTTAAATAGATTTCATCCTCAGGTTGATATTAAAATATTAATATTTATTAGTTCACATTGAGCTTTTGAATATTTATCTTGCATTCATAAATAGTTTGAGAGTTGTTGCAAACTTTATAATCAGGAAAGTGTTTCACTGTTGGCATATCTGAACTACCTCAGAAGTTAACGACTCAACTTTTCTCCTAGAACCAGCTACTGAAATTTGCTTAAAATTTTGGATAGATAAAATCTGAAAAAACACTGAATTCATAATTTTTAATTATATATATGTATATATTTATTTATTCCATTTGAACGAAAACCTCAAGTCTTAACGCAATTGAGGTTACAAACCAGGGATGAAAGTGTTTTCTCTAAATTGATCCTCAAAGACCTCTTTGATCTTGCGGATTTACTTCTCTCCATCTAAGAGTTCTTCATCTTGTGCCTAGGTTGTACAAACCTACATCAGAGGGCTTCAGTATTTTCTCATAGCCCACCCCACTCTAGCAGGATTGAAATGAATAGATTTTAACATCCATTAGCTCAATCTGAAACGACAATTAAAGGCAATATTAATTGAAAATGTTTGTCCTTAAAAATATTTTAGTGTCAATTGTTATTCATTTTATTTTATTATTATATCTTTTTTTTTTTCTCTAGAATCCTTCAAAATTATTGATGACATCTGCACTCAACTTGTATAAATATTATTCCAAAAGATTTAGAATCAGTTTGAAACTTTCTTTTGACATAATAAATACAATTTGATAATGATTTATTATAAAAATTATTATTAAGTGTATTAATTTTATAGTGCTTATTAGCAGACATTCACAATGGCAATAAGTACAGGTAGACATAAATTTTAATTAAAATGAATTAATGGTTTTCATAATCCTATTTTATTTGACATAGTCTCGTGAAATTTAATTTAATTAACTAATTATAGCTGAGGCATTTGACAAAGTATGGCATCAGGGACTCCTCCTTAAACTGAAATCACTTATCTCTCCTACTTATTACCTCATACTTTTTTTTAGGTTTAGAAGTCTAGTTTATTTTTTTTTTTCCATAATTTTAATTTTCAAATTATTAATAAACTAAAACATTTATATTTCTTTGCATTATATAACTTCAAATTTTTATTTTACTTACTTACTTATGTTATTTTTACTTATTTATTCAATTACCTATATATACATTTTATTTTCCACTTCTTTCATCACTTATACAATTATATTTCTTTATGTTATTCTGTTTATATTTTGTTTTTTGTATTCATTGCTTATTATTTTGTTCTGTGTTCTTAGCCTTAATGAAGGCTAGAAATTCTGGCCGAAACTTTGGTACTATTAAATAAGTTATTCTTATTATATTTTGACATCACCCCCAACTATTTTCTCCTCACATAATTTATTCACGGTCAACTATCTCCCATCATTATTAGAGCAATGGTTCTATAAAATGCCACTTTACATACTACTAACATAATTCTATCGAAAAGGTTGCTGTCACATTCCAGACCATTTACCCGCCTTAAATAAATAATTTCAGTTTCTTTCGTCACTTCGGTAATTAGCTAGACTATTCAGTTGATTGCGATTCTTAGTAATTTTGACCCTGTGCAGATTAAAACGTTTGACACATTCAAAATTTTTTACGATCGCAGTACATTCCCGGATTGACGTTGGACAATCGACTTACGTGGACCTCCCAAATTAAATTAAATTAAATTATTATCTCATCTTATCATAAACGATCATAATTACCACTTTTGGAAATACTTAAGATTTATTCTTACCTTTTCAGACTAATTTGGACTTACGGTGCACAAATTTAGGGTTATGCCAAAAAAACTAACTTACTGAAACTGCAACAATTTTAATCAAAATTACTAAGACTGTTCAGTAGTGCCCCCCTCTACATCAGTAACAAGAACTTAAACAAAGACTTACACACTACCTCTATACAAACAACCATTAAATCATTATATAAACTATTTCACGACAGACTTCCAATACACCCTGACCCTATAATTCAAGGACTATCAACACGAGACTTACCAGATACGAGACGAATTTACGAAGGACCTCTTAAACTGTTTTTTAAATTTCAATTTTAATGCAGAGGCATCATTGGATGACCTTAATCTTCATGCTTTCATGAATTTTTTTTTTCATATATATCTCATTCGCTGATAAAAATGCTATTTACAATTGTAAATAAAATAAATAAAGTAAAAAAATTAATTACAATTTATTTAAATAAAATAAAATTTACTATTCACACAGCTGGTTTAACTATTATCTAATATAATTATTATTTTAATATAACATAATTTAATCCACATGAATAAATAATATTCAAATTGTAGAAAAATTAGACAAACAATTTAATCCTCTACCATACAATTAATACCAAACTGTTTGAATAAAACATGAAATATATAATTTATTATATAAGCAAATTAATTTATATATCTAGGATTAATTACTAAATATCTTGTAATATGATCACAAAATAACACACTAATATCCTCTCCAACTCTTGTTGCCACCTAACTTAGTTTCCAAACTCCTCTAGAATAAACTGCATTTTAGTAATTTCTGTTATAATTTAGTGCCCCATTGGGGGACTATGCACCCAGAAACTCTCCCCTGTAAATGGCAAGACTTGGCTAAATAGGGGCTGAGGTTATTTACGACTTTCCGCTGGCTGCTTGGTTTATTGTTTGCTCTTGTTATTCCCTCCTACACAACGGTCGGTATATCATCCTTAATATTGCAAAAAAATGAACGCAATTATAAACCAAAATAATCCAAGATTTAAACATACATTGACCCAATGTATTAAAACCTAGAATTATGAGGGAGTATAGAGATAAAATACAGAGGTTTTTCCCATTTAAACCTTTAAGTTTTCATTGTCTTAAACATATTTTTATATACCAAAAATTATCAGTGGTATCCAGAAATATTTGAGAAGTATACAGAGTGTTTATTAAGGGTTGACTCATTACCTTTTTTTTTTTTCTCAAGAGTTTTGAGAATTTCGAAATGAAATTTGGTAGGTTTTAGTTTCGCTGAATAAACTTTCCTTTGATGGTGAAGTCGATTTAGTAACCTCTTCCAGCTCTTCCTTTGGCTTAGAAAATTTCAATGGAAAGATGTATTTTACTGGGTAAAGTGGTATTGGTGATTTTCTCGCTCTGATGCGTCCACAAAAATCAGAAGAACGATATACGGTACACAAAATAAACAAATTTCACGAACAATATCGTTTGACAATACAATTCCTCCCGTGGCCACAATAAACAGTCGAATTTATACCGTCAACTCTCAGTTAGTTAGTCAAATATTTACCTTCAACCCTTGGTTTCCTCTCTTGTTTTGTCATAGTCTCATTTTGACTATGGCTTTCTGGTATATGGTGTATACAGGGGTAATCTCGAATCTAAACTTAAATGTCTTATGAATTGTGCCGTACGATTTATTTTCGGGATGGTCAGAGATATACACATAACCCAGTATTGAGCCGAGCTGAAGTGGCTCTATCCATCCTTCCGATGCCAGTATTTCCTAGCTTCATTTCTATTCCAAGTAATTAGTACTCAACGCCCCATTTATATCCTAGAAAACCTGCAATTCAAAATCTTAATCCAATGCCATACTACCAAGTCTCGTTTATCTGACATCTACCCTCCACCTCACCGAATTGCTGCATTTGATTAATCATTTTTTACCCGAGCTGCATATCACTGGAACTCTATTTCCTCTAACATACGTCATGTACCAACCTTTCCCTCGTTTAAAATCCTTATATTTAATTATTTATTTAGTCAATTAGTTTTTTTAGTTTTTTTTTCATCTATCTGTATCCAAAATTATTTATGTATAATTGTAACATAAGTTATAAGTGTAACCACACTGTTTTATGGCCAATAAATGTTATTATAAAATTAAAATTCCCTTTGTAATTGTTCTAAAGGAACCAAGTCCCAGAATAATAAACTATTTTTCATTTTATTTCAATTTAATGAAATGAGATGAAAGGCTAGTTGAAAGTTAAAAGTTCCTTATCTAAATGTTAACACATATATAAACAAACTTCAATTAATAAAAAGTACCTAAAGGTAGATTTTTAGGGTATGAAGTAACCCTTTTTCAATTTTTATTATTACTTTTTTTGCCATTACCGAGAGTAGGAGAGCTTTATAATCTATTAAAAAAAAAATTAAAGCAATATGTCCTCAGAATCTATTTTTACCGACATTTTACGTTTAATATAACTGTATATATCTAGTAAATGGCTGTTTGTTTTTATGACATGACATTAAATTAATAAATAGATAAAAAATGAAAAACCTGTACCGTAACATTCCATGAAGAGTCAGGGATTCAGTGCTAGGTATGTGAGAACTATTTCATATAGCAATGTTAGTAGTTTACCGTATGTGGTAGATTGTAGGTAGATGACCTGAGTGGCTGACTGGACGAAATCGATATCCTTCTAAAATGCACCATTTCCTAATTATTCGTACAAATTATAATGATTCTCTTCAGGTACTTGTATACTTTGAGATTGCCAAAAACGTTCTGCTCCAATTGAAACTTTAGTTCTAGCGTAATGTAATATTCCACATGTATACTTAAAAAGGTGAACCACCTATAAACTTTCTTCCAGAAAACTTGCCAAGATGTCGCGGCAGTCTGTAGAGCAAGTACGTGCTGCGAGGGTGTGCCAGTTGTCTGTGGTGTCGCCTCTCAAGAACGAACTGGTTTTGTTTCTCTATCAACGTAATTGAGTTTCACCTGCTCAGAATATGTGCTAGCCATCCGAGTTTCGATTTACAGAGATTTTTAGAAACCACGTATTCTAAGCCGTTAGTTCAAAGTTTTCTCTTTTTCGTCAATGAAAAATAAATGGTTATTTTTGGTTTCCATATAGTCCATTACGACTGTTACATAATCATAAATAAAAAACCGTTTAGTAGTGAGTACAAATTAAGTTATTTACAATTGATGTTCCTTTATTTGTGAAATGGAAAGTACTTTTTTTGTGAAGTCAGATGCTTGAATTAGCATGACGTTGGCCGGTTGTTTATTGATTACTACTTCAGGGACAAAATTTTGTTTTGAAATCTTTTAATAATAAGCTTTTTTCCATATTTTAATTAGTCATATAATAATTTAAACCACATTTTATAATTCGTTTATTTATTAATCTAACGTAGTATTATGCAGTGTTCATATCAATCGTCAGACAATTAATGTATTATTGTAACTTATTTCACGGTATAGATAAATAACATATTAAATTGAAAACTTGTGTTTTTTTCGATAAAATAAAAGTATAAAAGAATTAGGGAGGAGACGCAGAAAAAATTACTATCACTTTTTTTAATGGAAAGTACCAACATAATTAGAAACCTTTTTAATGGCACTCATCCAGAGATAGAAGGATAAGAAGAACCATAAAGAGAGAAAGGATTAAACGAACCAAAAAATCTATATCTAGAGATATCCTTATCAAATCGCCTGGGATGCGGTCGGGGATTCTTATAACAACTCAAGATTGTTTTCAGATTTCATTAGAAGATATCGTAATGTTTGAACTTTTTTTTTTTTTTCATTTTCAATGAATATTTTAAATAATGAAGGAAGATATTATCTTTGACGAAGTATGATAAAAAAAATAAAACAATCACTTATATATAATTTTATAAGCTTTTTCTTGTTTGAGCAAAGGAATATCAACGATGTAAACAATTTATATGAAAAATAGATATAAAAGACAAAAAATATTTCCGAATAATGCAGGAAAAATTCTTTGTTCATTCCTTTGATTTACTTTTTATTTATTCGTTCAAGTTTTGTTGTTGCTTATTTTTTATTTAAATTTAATTTTTATTTTTTAATGTTGGTACTTTCACTTTTTTTAATAAATTAATCAAGTTTGTTCTTGAGGACTTAAGATTTTATCAAATCACGTAATATGCTAGCACGCATAGTATCTTACTGTTTAATAATAACAAAAAAAAATTGCAAATATTTAAATAATTATGAAGTAGAATATTTGTATGAATTAGGAATAATTTTATTTAATATATAGGTACATATATATTAATAAAAATCATGAAGGAATGTTGAGCAGATATATTTTAATTATATTCGACGTAACTCTTTTTACAACTAAGTATGATAAAGTTCAATATTAACCACATTATTGTTTAATTCTATCATATTTTATAGCCATATAATAACGCAACAAGTAGTTACAAATATTACTCCTTTTGTTCATTAAATTTAATATCCCAAAAATGACGCACAAGTACTTAATATCATTAAATATACAAACAATAATTAAATAAGCTATACAATTAACTAATAAAATCAAATAATTAGCTTATTTAAAAACAAAAACCAACAATTTAATGTCCAATTTAAAAAAAAAAAAAAAAACGAAATGATTAGCTGAAAGATATCAGTCGAAAAAAAAGCTTTGACATAATAAATAATAAAAAATAATTTATATTAATGTAAAATAAAAATGTCTTATTTTCATATTATAATAAATTAATTAACTATATTTTGTATATAAATTCCATAATTTAAAAAAAAAAAAATGAAAATTTACAGATTGAAAAATATAATTAGTTAAGTTTCAGAAGTAACTTATAATAAATACCTTATCGAAATACGGGAATATTCGAAGCTCGATTCGATAGAGACCTCAGCGGACTTCCACCCGCTTTCACAAACACTGAGCGACTAAGGACGGGACGCGAGGAAGCGGTGCCAAGGGGGAAAGATCGTTCGCCGTCCAGGAGAGTTTACAGGATATTGCTCAGGAAACCACCACAGTATATGGGTGATTCCCTAACCACAGGAAATTTTCAGTACCTCTTGAATAAAATGGTTTTCAATGATCAATATACATTCATCATGGTTATAACGCAATTTCGGGAAACGTGTCTTTTTTACTTTATAATAGACATGAACTAACTATATTGTAGCATTTTACCGCTGTAGTACATGCCATGAAATCAGTAATTATTATTGATTTGGCTGTGCTAGAGCAATATTATTATATTCATATACACTTTAACTTTATTTTAATACATCACTCTAGAAAAAAGTTTTTACTGTTCTCAGGTCTGAGATGAAGGCATATAAAAACTATAACAATTTATATTTTTTCGTCTTAGAACATGCTGTAGGATTTTTCAAAATATATCCCAGACAGAAAAAAAACATTGCCTTGGACCAAGAGAAGAAATATAAACATTTTAATGACTAATATAATTAAATATATTTATTTTTGTATTATATTATAAGTCAATTTTCTTTGTCTTAAAATTAATAATTCGACATTAATTCAATACTAAATGAATTTCTAAAGTTAAATATTTTTTCTGGCGAATAATTGCAATAACTAATGAATTACTGTTATAATTATATATAATTTCATTAAAATTTTGGTTTCATTAGCCTTTTCCGTACTAAAATGTCACAACTTGATTGACTATGGCTTGCCTCCTCTTAGATCATGCATATGCCCTTGTTATGTTATCTGCGTATCTACATTATCTGTTATCTCCTTACGTTTCTTGTTATTCTGTACTTCCAATTTATCATTCTGGTTCTTTTCTTGTTTTTTGTTCTTAGTCCAAATTAAAGCCTAAAATTCTCTCATAAGCGTTGAAACTAATAAATAAGATTTTACACATTTGTATTCTTCACTGACCGCACCTTCTCTTCTATAATCCACGGTAAGCAATTAGCTCATCAATATTTTTTTTATTGTTGGAGATTTTGTTTAGTTAAACTTAGAACCTAAAAGTTGGGAAATCACCCGTCTCACAATGGCATAAGATCAAGAGGTGAGGATATCATTATTATCGTAATCATTATTAGAGTAAGGATTATTCGGATTAAAGGGTTTATAATTTCTGGCTAACTAGCCTACCAATATCTGCAGAGATAGTAAAGGCCTTATTGATATTATTTTATTTACTAGGCCTTATTTATATTATTAATGGGCTTAGCTATTATATTTATTTTATACTTAAATAAATACTCAAAAGATACATAGAGAAATAATCAACTATTAATATTATCTCACAGGGATCGTGATGGAATTGATGATGAATTTACTTTCGAGGTTAAAATATATTTTTAATAAAACAGATCCCTAATCTAGAGATTCTGTAGCGTTCATCGGTAATCTGGGTTCTAAATAACATTTAAACGAGAAAACCTATATACCCTAATGAATTTGTATAACATTTATAATTATTGTGTCATTTTTAAAAAAATACATAAAGAATATTATTTTATTTCAGTTATGAATTGAATATCATTTTTCATTATTTTAAGTATTTATAGAAGAATAATAACTATAATCTACAACGTCCTGCTTAATTATTATCAAATGCTTGTAAATATATTTTGATGCATCAAATCAAAAAAATTATCAACTATTAAATAGAACAAATATCCATTATCTAGAGGTTAAAAAAAGCACCTCCATTCACCTTTCTTTCTAAGCCCTTATTCAGATCTACACAACCTATAATCCTCGAAGGTTGGAATGGTAGTGGTCACGAGGTGTATTGTAAAATAAATTTGACGATTGGAGTTCTGCCAATGGCCAGATCCTCCACTCATGTCCAGAACTTTGCAGCTCCAATACTCACTTGGCTCTCGAGGCTACGGATGTAAAAACACCAACATCCTTGAAAGTTTTTTTTTTTACACTAGATTGAAAAATATTAAAAAAGTGTCTAAGAGTTCTTGACAATTCAGAACACTTGATGCCTTAAATTATTTCTTAATTTTCCTGCAGACTGGTGAAGTTATTGCAATTTTTATAATTAAAAAAATGAATTTTTTTTTTTGAAGAATTTGAACGAAAATTATTTTTTTTATAGCTATGAAAATTTGTGTTTAAGGTAATAAAACATCTTTTTTAGCAAAATGATTAGCATATTTTCATAAATTTGAAAAAGATAGTTGATAAGAAAAAAAAGGAGATTAAATAAATTTTATTATATTTAAGAAGGTAATGAGGCAATAAAAAATATAAAGAAAAAACTATTTTTTCTTGAGTGTCAACGATTAGGCGCATATTGCATACCTTCTTCTAGGCTGCAAAGAACAAGGTATAATGAAGGAGAAAATATTGTTGAAGTATAAAGAATGCTATTATGCATCATTGAGGGAAAAATAAATAAATAACATGGATACAAAACAAAGAATTGAAAAGGTAACAACTAAGTAGCTAAACAATATTGGAATTAATCTCACAAAAAATGAAGAAATATCTATATATATCAATTATTATAGGTATCGGTGAAACAATTAATTTTGGTTGGAAAAGTCTTGTGAAAATTACTGTTTACTTTCTTTAGTTTAGTATCTTTTACAGATCAGTTTCATTGATGGACCTTTAAAATGTAATTTTTTAAAAATAATTCATCCAAGATAGACAATGGATTCAAAAGACGGAATTTTATCCGAGATAATTGGTTTTTTTTTATTTTATACCAATGTCGCAGGTCACCAGAACACGATAATCGGAGTTCGCTATTACTATAGGTCAATTTCACAATTTAATTTTAGTCATACTACTTTCTAAAGTAAATATCTTTTTATTTTTGTTTATTAATTAATAGCATCAATAATTCATTCAAATAAAAAATTTAATTTAAATATTTTTTGTATTAAGATACAAATTTAATAAGTAATAACCTCAAAACATTTTTAAAGTACATATCTATTATATGATTAGAAAAGATTGCTTTCATTTTATAATATATTAATATGGACAAAAATTGAAATAAAATACTTTTTTATCTAGGGCTATAAAATTCAATAAATCTGTAATTAAATATAATAGGTATACATTTTTAAAAATTATATGAGTGAGCTCATAATAGATAGGGTTGTCTTTGGTGGCAGAAAGTTCCACTTGGGTCAAGGTTTAAAGTTTTTCTGCCTAAGCAGAAAATTATTCAGCTCGAGGGGAGCAGTTCAACGCAAATGGGCACCTTAAAGTCTTGGAGTGCTTTTTAAATGAAATTTCTTCATTAATATTATTTTACTTTAATTAATTTGGATCCCTTAATAAGATAATAATGACTTTTAAAAGAAGCAATTAAAAAAAAAAGAAAGATAATTAAAAAGAATACATTTTATTGCCCACCATTTATTTAAAAATAGCAACCAATTAGAAGTTTCATTCCCTCTTATCTCTAAATTTATAAAAATAGTGGTAATTTTTTTAAACCATTTTATTGGAATAATACAATCTACCACACTCAATGGTAATGATTATTAGGGCTTTATATGTTCAATCATACCATTTATATAAGAGAAAGTAAGAAAAAATAATTAAAAAATTGATAATTTTTTGTTTACTTTTCAGTCTTGTTTTATTGCAACACTTCCCATTAATGGGTTAAGATTATACAGCCTTCTTTGTACAACCCATGAGAAAAAATAAACCTATGTTTGGATAAAAACGGTATTTAATTGGATAAATTCCCAATGTTATTAAACAACAACCTATTTATGAACATCGCATACGACACGAAAATCAAAAACTGCTCTGTAACTCCAGGGTAAACTGAATGTAAATATTTTCAGATATAAATCGTTCCATTTTATGTAATTGCTTACGTTATTACCTAATCCATACAAAAGTTTGCCATCTGCACTCGATTTTCCTGCTTTAAGGGATATCCGAAATATATGTGTCGTCTCGTTCTGCGTACTTCAAAGAAATAAATCGGACCAACCTTCGCAGAGACATTCGGTACCCCACTTTCTCGAATTTAGTTTCTGATCCAGGGTCTATTGGAATGTTTCCAAAGCTCTGTCGACAGGTTGTCTACTGGCATCAAAATACAATTCAATTTCGTGTCTCATATCTTGCTGAAAAGAAATCTACGAAAATACTATTTTTAAGATCCTTATATATAAATTTACTCGTACCAACAACTTTCAGTTTTAGTATCCTCGGTCCCATCCTTTATACCGTCTATACAGCTGACATCCCAACGAATCCTAACACTATCCTCACTACGTATGCTGATGACACATGTGGGCTCGCTATTAATAATAACCTTTTGATTGCATCCCAAAATCTCCAATTCCATATTATAGTCCTCCAAAAATATTGTCGTAATTGAAGGATTAAAATAAATCCAAACAAATCCCATCAAATCAACTTTACCCTTCGTCTTAAACCAACCGACTGCCCTACAGTCTCCTTTAATAATATTGATCTTACCCCTGTCGAACAGATCCGCTATATTGGACTACACCTTGACAAACGACTAACCTGGAATCTTCAAACAAGACTGAAAAGACAGGAAACTGCACGTCTATTTCGACTATTACAGCACTGGACAAACGGTCTAAATTTCCAATGCATTACAAAAGTCTGATCTACATGACTGTAATAAGACCAATCTAGACATACGGAGTTGAGCTTTGGGGCTCCACTACTAAACCTTCGAATTCCTCTCGTTTTCAATCCATACAATCCAAAATCCTTCGTAAAATCCTCAATGCTCCTTACTTTGTCACAAATAAAATCATACATAAATACATTAATGTTCCATTTGTAACCGATCTAGCCCAAACCAGATATTATTCCTTCCATTACAAACTCCTTAACCACCCAAACCCACTAGTTTCTAACTTTGTTTCCTTTTCCATTCCTGGCAATCCTCTGAGGCGCCTGAAAAGAAGATGGCCACGAGACCTGCTAATGTAAAACGTCATTAGAGTGCTACTAATGGTTAGTTTTTCAATACGCCTGTAACACTCCAATTTAACTGCGATCAAATTTAGTAAATGCATTATAATGTTCAGTTGTAAATAGCAATAAATAAAAAAAAAAATTGTTTTTCCTTCATTTCATATGCTTTTATATCTCCTCAAATATCCAGTATAAATTATAAAGGATTCACGACCCAATATGCATTATTATTCATGTATTCTATTCTTATAGAATATATTGTTAAAAGAAAATAAATCAGAGCTATGGTCTATAAATCACTTACTAACGTGCATACGTCCCAAGTCTTTCTCATGTTGAAATTATTGCAATTTTCAGAGTTTTTTAAAGTGCGAATAATGAATATAAATTTTGTTCCTCCTAAGAGAACCAAATAGTTTAACAAAAGTGTAATGCAATAAAAAATGATCAGGTGGTCTCGACTCCCTCTGTGTTTATTTTCCTTCCTCCGTTTATTCATAATTTTTTATTTATTTATTTCTTATTATTTACAACAATGAGAACTTTTTATTTTTTTAAAATAACATAATAAATGGTACTGTAGAGAAATATATTTTAAAATTCGTCATTTAAGCTCTAGCTGATATTTTAGACCTTTTAATTATACATTAGCATTTGTTTTTTCAAAATCGTTTTGAAGAAAATCGAAAAGAATGTGAAAAATCGATTCTATAAAGGGCACTTTCAGTAGATCGAATAGAGCGAAAATGTTACTGTCACATCTCAGACATAAAATCGCCTTAAATATTTAATTTCAGTTTCTTACTAATTTTTTTTTTTTAACTAACGTGCAAACACTAGGTACATTTTGCTATATTTGGTAATTTGAACTCAGTTGACCTCAAAACGTGTATTTCAATATCGATAATTATAATTCGAAAATTATCAAAATCACAATACGTCCCCTTACTATATATTCCACATATAGGTAAGTGAATGAAAGAATCGAGAATGATGACTTTTCGATATTTAGCCTCTTGAAATGTTAAAAGTCCCATCCAAATGGTTTCAACAAAGACAAATTCAACTTGTTTAAAAAAAAAAAAAATAGAATTACGTAACTTAAATGGTTTTAAATAGTGCATCATATTTAACAAAAATGCTTAAAAATAACAAAATATTATTTTTTTCCTATCCTGTAGAGCACCTGTTCTTTGTATTCATGACCTGAATGTTGCGTCTGAGATCAGTTATAACCTCAAATATTGTTAAACTCTTAAGGCTTACGGGGCACCCTGTATAATAGTGTTTGATTCGGAAGTTTGTGGATTCGATTCTCACCTGAGTAAGCCAAGGTTTTGAATAAAGGTGGATAGCAACAACCTTGGTTCAATAGCCAATATTTATTTCGCGTTAGTCTCGGGAAATGAATCTTGAAATATTAAAAAAGTCAAATAAAATAAAATAGTCACTGTGACGCATTTTCATCACAACGGACAGAGTCACGCTCGACCGCCAGATTTTTAGGGATGGACCACAGGAGGCCCCAGGACACACAGGGTTAACTCACGGCTACAGTGTATGAGAAAACAATTTTCTGTCCTGCCGTATTCGAACCCAGGGGCCCGGGTTCTTTCGGGGGAGTTTGTAGCATCGTGCCTTACCATAATGCCACCGCGCTGTCCAATAATAATATAATATTATTATATTATAATATAAACTGTTCCAGGATTTTAGTTGTTTGAAATTTTTAGCCTTGATGTAGTCCTGCAACAAGTAAGATAATAAATAGTTTATCTACTATCTGAGTTATTTTGACCGCAATTTTATAAAAGGGAAGATGGTCCGGAATCTACCTTTTAATTAAATTTTAATCTTTGAAAGAGATCGGCAAATTAAAAAAATAGAAGCCTCTTAAATTGGGCATTAACTGCTTTTGCTCCAGTGTAAGCCACAGATTTAAAAGCAAACCATCATTAAAACCAGTGAGTCCTTGAATTCATATAACAATAAAAATAAATTTTAAAATATCTTTAAAAAAAAAATGTTTTTGTTTTAGAAATTTTTTATACAAAATTTTTGAAACCTTTGTCTTCACTAACCTCAAGCAAATAGTCCCATCATTCTTCAGAGATTATTTTATAATTGACTAATATAATCAGATTACACCAACTTTTAATGTTCTAACTATTCTCACGTGCAGAAATTTTAAAATAAAAATAGAAAGTATTAATTACGTTAATAAGAACTGGTGTCCCTCAAGGTTTGTCCTTGTACATTTTTTTTCATCCGATATTTCGCAACACTTCAAATACTTCATGTTTGAATCACTGCTTTACAAACTCATATTATCATTAAATAGTGAACTGCATCAGCCACAAATGGTCAGCGAGAGCCCAACAAGAAATTCATAGCTGGGCTAAAGAAAAGGAAAATTCAGCAATCAAGAATAAATAAATTAACTCTCAGATTAGGATTTACAATAGTTAGAAAATATAAAAATATTTTTAGATTTCTTTTCAAGAAGTCATTCTTAAACATTTATCGTTCTATTATATATCCAACCCTAAGTATTTTAGGGTCCAAGACCTCTGTGTATATGTGGCTGTTTGAGCAAGGAACACCAACATTGTCCTGAAAAAAAGATTTTGAAAAATAAACTGAAAAGAGGTTTTCAGAAACGGGGATGGATGCATGTCTTAATGGAATGCAAAAGTAATAGCTAATAGCTTCTGATACTACATGTATATAAAGTCAAAGTTTAATCTTGTCCGTCAACGTTTTTCAAGACATTATCTTGGCTCATACTCTCTATACGGTTTATACAGTTTATATTCCAACCCACCTTAACATAGTCCTAACAACATGTGTACTGTCAGTAAACAATGGCCCTACTGCTGCATTACGAACTCTACAGTCACACCTAACATCCACTGAAGGATAGTGTTACAACTGTAAAATAAAAATAAATCCTAACAAATACCACCAGACTACCTTCACTCTCCGTCGTAAACCTCAACCCTTCTGCCCTACTGTATCTTTTTTAAATATCCCACAAACGCCTATTAAACTGATTCGTTACTTCTTGACAAGAGAATTACTTTGAATCCACATACTAGACTAAAACGACAAGAAACTGCTTGTAGATTTCGATTACTACAACACCTTTCTTTCGTGATTATCAATTAAGATTCCTCAATATAATTTCATTTAGTTTTTAATTTAAAATGTATTTATTATTAGCATATGTAATTTTGGCTGAAATAAATACATTTTAAATTAAAAACTAAATGAAAATATATTTCCTTTAAATATTGATCCTAAAGTTAATTTCCTCCCAAAACTCTTAATGAGTAAAATTTAAAGTATCTACATTAATACTAAGCATGAGTAAATTTTAATCACACTGGAAGATTTAAGAAAAAGAATATTTTTTTTTTTAGACTTTAGTCGCATTTATACTAATGAACCAATTCCAAATGTAATAAAGACTTTAATTTTATGAATTCAATTACTTCGTAATCTATTCCTGTAGTAAAAATAAGAAAATATTGCCATGTACGGGATCTTCAGATGTTCTAAGGCTGACTTGAGCAGCTTCAACGGGAACCAGTTCTTGCATTTCCCGACTTCGAGAAACAGTTAATGCTCACAACGGATGCAAGAGAGTATGCTCTAGGAGCGTTGTTTGGGTGGGGGTCTTGTGTCGTTGATGGTTCTGTGTTTTACACAAGCAGAAGCCCGATACAGCGCCTTAGAACGGGAACTTATATATCAATATTAATAGTTAACATTGCAGCAAAGCAAATGATTTTTGTACTATTATTACAAATGTAATAACACTTTTTTATGCATTATGTAATAACTGAAAATATATAAACCTAAAATCGTTACTTTTTGAGGTAATATAATTCACTTAAATGTAACATATTGCTAATAAAAATGAGTAAAAATTACTCACCTTCTCTTTGGAAGATGCATATAATTCAAAACACCACACCGTAAACATAATATTTACACAGCAGATATATTAATAAGAAGTGATAGATAGAAGTAAAGAGATTTGAAAGTATTCTTAAGGAATAAGGTATCGTTCTTCTCCCGAACCATCAACATTATCTTTCCTCCTAACAGTCACTCTTATAAACACATTTCCTGACCAATGAAACTGTTTAAGTCCCGAGATATAAGATAGGAGCGAGATATGGACCTAAGAAAAATGATCATAGCCTACTCTACACTTCTTATCACACGCTCTATATTCAATGAAGAAGCCGGGATATATCGCAGATCATCACCATTAGTCAGTCCCGATCTATGGTTAACTCTGATATTCCATCTCATTTTCTACATATTTTTTCCACTTCTGCCTAAATACCTTTGAGGAATAGATGGATTTTGTATATTTTTATTTATTTTGTGTATAGGATGTAGCAAATCAAAATCGATTCTATTCCTCAATTAATGTAGAAATGAGTATCTGTCGTTTGACATAATATTGATCCACCACAAAGTTTTGTTGAAATTGTTAGATGTAAAACGTAATACCTTGAATATGGTCATCTCGTTGCAATATTATCTAGAAGCAATAGTGACTCTATATCAGCATCACCTATATATATGTGTGTATATATATATATATATATAGAGAGAGAGAGAGAGAGAGAGAGAAAGTTTTGTGCCACATAAGCGTCACTTTCGGGAACTTTTGATTTATTTCTTTACTTTGCATTAATTTAACTCTTTGTGACACCTTTTTCTCTTAGAAGTATATGATATGATATGACTTCACATCAAATGATAAAACCGAAAATTTGGATGATCAGGGAATAGTCTCAAAAACTGACTTTTTAGAAAAGTTCTTTCGACGTAGTATCCGAACACTACTAGAAAGATAGATAAGATATTGGCTTGTGATGAACAATACTTTGAATAAAACGTAATGTACCGTAATAAGTAATTTTTGAATTTTAGAGAATAAGGAAACCCAAATTTTTATGTTTTAGGAAACGTGGATAACGGTTAATACGTAGATTAACATTATTTACAACGTTTCGGGACCACTTCATGTACTTTAAACCTACAACAACAATAAACCATCATAACAATAATCTTCATCATCATGTATTATAATTCACATAGTTATATTCACCTCATAATTTGAAATTCATATAGGAAATCATGTCACACTTTACACTGTTCTCACTTTTCTACCATTACTTATTTGTGGATCTTCACTTCTGCTTAGCACAGCCATTACTCTATATTTCCTTGTTACCTCTTTGGACCTTATCTCATGTCCAGTGTGCTGTTTGGTTACCTCCCTGTTTTTTTTTTTAAAGTCCTGCTTTGTATTTAACATTAATCTTAGTGATTTTTTTCTTAAACGCGTTTATTTCTTCTGATTTTTATGTTTATATTTTGAGTCTATTTAAAATGTTGGCGTAATGTTTATTTAAGTGCTTAGTGTCAGTTTTGTAGTTTACTGTGTTTTGTATGTTTTTGTTGTATATATGGCTTTCAGAAATCTTCTGCTTTTGGTATTTTGTGCTGTATCTATTATTTTTGGGTTTCCAAAGTTGAATTCATGGTTCAGTTTTATGCTGTGGTAGGCCAGAGCTGTGCAATTTATATTTTTAGCGTTTCTAGAATTGGTTACATGTTGCTTAATTCTAGTTTCCAGTTTTTTTGATGTTTCACCAATATATACTTTTTCACAATTCTTACAATCTATCTTATAAATTGCATTTAATTTTTCCATCTTATCAACTTAGTCTTTTATGTTGGTCAGCTTATTCTGTAACTTATTATTGTTGTATAGACCGGTTCTGATATTTATATGGTCATATTCTGTCAGTGTTTTTTTAATTTTATTTGTAAGGCCTGGTATGTATTGAAGTTTAAAAAAAAAATTATAATTGCTATTACTATTTGTTTCCTCTTGTCCTTTTTCTCCATTGTCGTCTACTGTAATCTTTTTGTTTATTTCTTTATAAAATTCAGTGATTCTTTTTTGACTTGGTGGTTTTTCTATTTTATCTTTTTTTGTTGTTCCGATTGCTTTTATTGATAGAAT